>NC_057812.1:585480479-585601601 GCF_018294505.1 Triticum aestivum
ATAGCTGAGACTCACTTCACCCAATGGGTTGTAGACTCCCCATCCTCTTGAACACAAGCGGCCAGGTCCACAATCGACATAGGCTGCTTACAAGTATCTTTAAAATTTTGGATAAACCAATGTTTTAACTCAGCCCATGACCCGACGGAGTTAGCCGGTAAGCTCTTTAACCAAGTATGAGCTGTCCCCTCCAACATCATGGTGAAGTACTTAGCACACACCGCTTCATCCACATCCAGCATCTCCATCGCCATCTCATAACTCTCAACCCATGACTCAGGGGGTAAATCGGCAGTGTAATTGGGCACCTTACAAGGGCCTTTAAAATCCTTGGGCATTCATACATTACGCAAAGAGGGGGTGAGACACGGCACCCCTAAAGAACTGAAGACCACGCCCGGCTCCACTAAAGCGGTAGGACAAACCGGAGTAAGCTGACGAGCTGCATGCTGTGCTACTAACTCGGCTTCTCGACGTGCACGACCATGATCCACCACATCCTGCGCATTAGCACCACCACCTGTCGGGATATGCCCTCGCAGCGAGTTACGGTGACGTGCACTACTTGACACGGCCGGTTCATCGTCAACGTGCCTGCTGTAGCTCTGACTCGGACGGGGGGTGGAATGAATCCTCTCGCGACTATGCAAATAAGCCTACTGCCGGTTTAAAGCTGTTTGAAGGAGCTCTCTGGCCCGTCGTGTCTCAATTGCCACTGGTGACTCACCGTCAATTTGGAGGGCTGCCAATCGTGAAGCGGCAGCCACAATGTTATCCAACAGGTTGGAGTAATGCCCCGGGGGCGTCGGAACGTACTGTGGCACAATGTTGTTCTGACGAGGCGGGTTCATCGTGCGCGGCTGAACCGGCGCTCCTGTTACCGGTGCCTTAGTCCGGTTTACCACCGGCTGGTTACTGGTTCCTGCTCCTGGCATGTTGAAGTGATTTCTTGGTTCATAGCCCGACGGGAGGTGCGACCGGTATCTCCTCCTCATGACATCGTCTGAGGCACTCCGATCCAGCCTAAGCCGGTAGGCCTGAGCTCCTAACTCGGCCCGTTCTGTAGCCATCCCGGCGTTCTCTGCTGCCAGGTCTGCTTTAGCCTGAGTTATCTGATCTTTCACCTTTGCAATCTCCGCATTGTGCTGATCTTGGGTTGCTGCATCCACTTCTGCTACCAGCAATGTTGCCAAGGCGTCGAACAAATCAGACAAAACCTGAGCCGGAGGCGGCGCAGAGCCTCCTGCTCCTGCTGGCGTTGCTGTTGCTGATCCAGAGAGCATTGCTGCGGCGGTAGAAGAGTGTTGCGCTGGTTGCATACCAGCCATGAAGACCGCGACCCGGCTTGGCAGATCGAGGGGGTCCGGAATACTGTTGCCATCGGAACCTCCACTAATCCGGCTGTCCTGCAGCTGATACAGCGACTCGGTCTCTCCGGTTGAAGATTCGTCATCAAAACAGACAACGGTTTCCCCATCAGATGCCGGTCCATCCTCATATTCCGCTCCATGGATGACACCTACGAAAACATGCCTTGCTGCGGGCTGAACCTGGGCAGGGCTTGCACGCTGAGCCGTCTCGATGATGTCGGTGCAGGTGTCCGGCTCAGGGCTCGGTTCGCCGATCTTGTCGATGAAGACGTGAATCCCGCCAAAGGGGACCCGGTACCCGTATTCAATTGAACCGGCCTCGGGACCCCATCCTGCGTCGTCGATGTAGAGTTTGCCGCGATGACTCTTAGTCATCCAGCCCACAGCGTATCCTTGAGTCCTTCGAAGCCGCCCTTCAAGAACTCGAAATCATCGTGCGATAGCCCCACGGTGGGCGCCAACTGTCGTGGTTTTGTCACGGCAGATGTCCTCGTGAAAGGACTTACTCATGGAGCCATCGCTATGGGTTAGCTTAAAGGGGTTAAACCGGACAAGGGACACGAGAGTTTTTATACTAGTCCGGCCCCTTCGATGAAGGAAAAAGCCTACGTCTAGTTGTGTTGGTATTGCTGGGGTTTTGATGACCAGGGAGTGAATCTGCATTGCCTGGCTCTTGAGTTGTTGTGTGTTGTCCCTAAACCTCTGCCGGGTCGTCCCTTTATATACACAGGTTGACGCCCGCCGGTATATAGAGTCCCGAGGCCGGATCATAAATGTGTCCAGCTCGGTCTCTATCCTCCTATCTTACAATGCAAGTTTACATGAGAAAGTTGGTTTACATCTACAGGCCTTAACCCGCCTTTGGGCCTTGGGCCTTCGTAAAGCGCCACCATCCTTACGTCCTCCTGGGCTTCTAATCTTCATAGAGTTAACCCGGCTACTCCTGGACGGTTTACGTCCAGTAGTAATATCCCCAACAACCAGGTTTAGCAATTCTAGCAGCCTCATCACAAAAGTAAATAACATGCCCATCAATATTATTAGCCAAGGGATCTTTAACAATAGCAATATTAGGTTCAACTTTAACTTGATCAGGGGGTGCATAAGTTCTAATATTACTTTTATTAACCACAGTTGAAGCTTTAGCATGATCCTTTATTCTAATAGGGAAAGGTGGTTTCTCAACATAAGCAGTAGGAACAATAGGATCATTATAAGTGATTGTATTTTCTTCAACTTTAATAGGTGCAACTACTTTTGTTTCAGTGGGAGGATTATATTTAAACCACTTCTCCTTAGGGAGATAAACATGAGTAGCAAATGATTCATAGAAAGAAGCTACTATCTCAGAGTCAAGTCCATATTTAGTGCTAAATTTATGGAAAACATCGGTATCCATAAAAGATTTAACACAATCAAACTTAGGTGTTATACTTGACTCCTTACCCTCATCGAGATCCCAATCTTCAGAGTTTCGTTTAATTCTCTCCAATAAATTCCATTTGAATTCAATAGTCTTCATCATAAAGGAACCCGTACAAGAAGTATCGAGCATGGAGCGATTGTTGTCAGAAAGCCGAGCATAAAAATTTTGAATAATCATTTCTCTTGAGAGCTCATGATTGGTACATGAATATAACATTAACTTAAGCCTCCCCCAAGCTTGAGCGATGCTTTCTCCTTCGCGAGGCCAAAAATTATATATATAATCATGATCACGATGAATAAGATGCATAGGATAAAACTTCTAATGGAATTCCAATTTCAACCGTTTGTAGTCCCATGATCCCATATCATCACATAGCCTATACCATGTCAATGCATTTCCCTTCAAAGATAAAGGGAAGACCTTCTTCTTGATAACATCATTGGGCATACATGCAATCTTAAATAATCCACAAACTTCATCCACATAGATTAAGTGTAAGTCGGGATGCAATGTTCCATCTCCTGCAAAAGGATTAGCCAGCAGTTTCTCTATCATACCCGAAGGAATTTCGAAGTAAACATTTTAATTTTCAGTGGGTCCAGTAGGTTGAGGAGCAACTATTTTCTCTACCGGTTGGGGTGAAGATACCCCGAACAAGCCCCTCAAAGGATTACTTTCCATAGTAAATGGTGACAGTAAATTTCAGCACACTATATAAAATTTTCCTTACCAAATTCCACCTACCAAAGGCGCTTCACTCCCCGGCAATGGCGCCAGAAAAGAGTCTTGATGACCCACAAGTGTAGGGGATCTATCATAGTCCTTTCGATAAGTAAGAGTGTTGAACCCAACGAGCAGCAGAAGGAAATGATAAGCGATTTTCAGCAAGGTATTCTCTGCAAGCACTGAAATTATCGGTAACAGATAGTTTTGTGATAAAGTAATTGGTAACAAGTAACAAGTAATAAAAGTAAATAAGGTGCAGCAAGATGGCCCTATCCTTTTTGTAGCAAAGGAAAATCCTGGACAAACTCTTATATGAAGGAAAGCGCTCCCGAGGACACATGGGAATTATTGTCAAGCTAGTATTCATCATGTTCATATGATTCGCATTCGGTACTTTGATAATTTGATATGTGGATGGACCGGTGCTTGGGTACTACCCTTACTTGGACAAGCATCCCACTTATGAATAACCCCCATTGCAAGCATCCGCAACTACAATAGAAGTATTAGGGTAAACCTAACCATAGCATGAAACATATGGATCCAAATCAGCCCCTTACGAAGCAACGCATAAACTAGGGTTTAAGCTTCTGTCACTCTAGTAACCCATCATCTACTTATTACTGTTGGGGAACGTAGTAATTTCAAAATTTTCCTATGCACACACAAGATCATGGTGACGCATAGGAACGAGAGGGTGGAGTGTTGTCTACGTACCCTCGTAGACCGGCAATGGAAGCGTTGACACAACGTAGAGGAAGTAGTCGTACGTCTTCTCGATCCGACCGATCCAAGTACCGAAAGTATGGCACCTCCGAGTTCTGCACACGTTCAACTCGGTGACGTCCCTCGAGCTCCGATCTAGCCGAGTGTTGAGGGAGAGTTTCGTTAGCATGACAGCGTGATGACGGTGATGATGTTCTACCGATGCAGGGCTTCGCCTGAGCACCGCTATGATATGACCGAGGTGGAATATGGTGGAAGGGGGCACCGCACACGGCTAAGGAACGATCACGAAGATCAACTTGTGTGTCATGGGGTGCCCCCTGCCCCCGTATATAAAGGAGGGAGGGGGAGGTGCGGCCGGCCCCTAGGGGTGCGCCTGGAGGAGTCCTACTCCCACCGGGAGTAGGACCCCCCCCCCCCTCTTGCCTTGTTGGAGAAGGAAAGGGGAAGAGGAAAATAGGAAACGGGGGCGCCCCCCCTTCCTTGTCCTATTCGGACTAGGGGGAGGGGGCGCGCGGCCTGCCCAGCCCGGCCCCTTCTTCTCCCTTAGAGCCCATGTAGGCCCATTAACCCCCCCCCCCGGGGGGGGGGGGGGTTCCGATAACCCCCCGGTACTCCGGTAAAATCCCGATTTAACCCGGAACAACTCCAATATCCAAATATAGGCTTCCAATATATCAACCTTTATGTATCGACCATTTCGAGACTCCTCGTCATGTCCGTGATCACATCCAGGACTCCGAACAACCTTCGGTACATCAAAACACAAAAACCCTAATTACGATCATCACCGAACTTTAAGCGTGCGGACCCTACGGGTTCGAGAACTATGTAGACATGACCGAGACACGTCTCCGGTCAATAAACAATAGTGAAGCCTGGATGCTCATATTAGTTCCTACATACTCTACGAAGATCTTTATCGGTCAAACCGCATAACAACATATGTTGTTCCCTTTGTTATCGGTATGTTACTTGCCCGAGATTCGATCGTCGGTATTCCAATACCTAGTTCAATCTCGTTACCGGCAAGTCTCTTTACTCGTTCTGTAATACATCATTCCGCAACTAACTCATTAGTTGCAATGCTTGCAAGACTTAAGTGATGTGCATTACCGAGTGGGCCCAGAGATACCTCTCCGACAATCGGAGTGACAAATCCTAATCTCGAAATACACCAACCCAACAAGTACCTTCGGAGCATGTATAAGTTATGAAGAAAGCAATAGCAACAAACTAAACGATCAAGTGCTAAGCTAATGGAATGGGTCAAGTCATCACATCATTCTCCTAATGATGTGATCCCGTTAATCAAATGACAACTCGTGTCTATGGTTAGGAAACATAACCATCTTCAATCAACGAGCTAGTCAAGTAGAGGCATACTAGTGACACTCTGTTTGTCTATGTATTCACACATGTATTGTGTTTCCGGTTAATACAATTCTAGCATGAATAATAAACATTTATCATGATATAAGGAAATAAATAATAACTTTATTATTGCCTCTAGGGCATATTTCCTTCAGTCTCCCACTTGCACTAGAGTCAATAATCTAGATTACACAGTAATGATTCTAACACCCATGGAGCCTTGTTGTTGATCATGTTTTGCTCGTGGAAGAGGCTTAGTCAGCGGGTCTGTAACATTCAGATCCGTATGTATCTTGCAAATTTCTATGTTTCCCACTTGGACTAAATCCCGAATGGAATTGAAGCATCTCTTGATGTGCTTGGTTCTCTTGTGAAATCTGGATTCCTTCGCCAAGGCAATTGCACCAGTATTGTCACAAAAGATTTTCATTGGACCCGATGCACTAGGTATGACACCTAGATCGGATATGAACTCCTTCATCCAGACTCCTTCATTTGCTGCTTCCGAAGCAGCTATGTACTCCGCTTCACATGTAGATCCCGCCACGACGCTTTGTTTAGAACTGCACCAACTGACAGCTCCACCGTTCAGTATAAACACGTATCCGGTTTGCGATTTAGAATTGTCCAGATCAGTGTCAAAGCTTGCATCAATGTAACCATTTACAATGAGCTCTTTGTCACCTCCATATACGAGAAACATATCCTTAGTCCTTTTCAGGTACTTCGGGATGTTCTTGACCGCTGTCCAGTGATCCACTCGTGGATTACTTTGGTACCTCCCTGCTAGACTTATAGCAAGGCACACATCAGGTCTGTTACACAACATTGCATACATGATAGAGCCTATGGCTGAAGCATAGGGAACATCTTTCATTTTCTCTCTATATTCTGCGGTGGTAGGACATTGAGTCTTACTCAACTTCACACCTTGTAACACAGGCAAGAACCCTTTCTTTGCTTGATCCATTTTGAACTTCTTCAAAACTTTGTCAAGGTATGTGCTTTGTGAAAGTTCAATTAAGCGTCTTGATCTATCTCTATAGATCTTAATGCCCAATATGTAAGCAGCTTCACCGAGGTCTTTCATTGAAAAAGTCTTATTCAAGTATCCCTTTATGCTATCCAGAAATTCTATATCATTTCCAATCAGTAATATGTCATCCACATATAATATCAGAAATGCTACAGAGCTCTGACTCACTTTGTTGTAAAATACAGGCTTCTCCAAAAGTCTGTACAAAACCAAATGCTTTGATCACACTATCAAAGCGTTTATTCCAACTCCGAGAGGCTTGCACCAGTCCATAAATGGATCACTGGAGCTTGCACACTTTGTTAGCTCCCTTTGGATCGACAAAACCTTCTAGTTGCATCATATACAACTTTTCTTCTAGAAATCCATTTAGGAATGCAGTTTTGACATCCATCTACCAAATTTCATAATCGTAAAATGCGGCAATTGCTAACATGATTCGGACAGACTTAAGCATCGCTATGGGTGAGAAGGTCTCATCATAGTCAATCCCTTGAACTTTTCAAAAACATTCGCAATAGTCGAGCTTTGTAGACAGTAACATTACCGTCAGCGTCAGTCTTCTTCTTGAAGATCCATTTATTCTAAATTGCTTGCCGATCAACGGGCAAGTCAACCAAAGTCCACACTTTGTTCTCATACATGGATCCCATCTCAGATTTCATGGCTTCTAGCCATTTTGCGGAATCTGGGCTCACCATCGCTTCTTCATAGTTCGTAGGTTCATCATGATCTAGTAGCATGACTTCTAGATCAGGATTACCGTACCACTCTGGTGCGGATCTTACTCTGGTTGATCTACGAGGTTCGGTAGTAACTTGATCTGAAGTTTCATGATCATTATCATTAGCTTCCTCACTAATTGGTATAGGTGTCATAGAAACCGGTTTATGTGATGTACTACTTTCCAATAAGGGAGCAGGTACAGTTACCTCATCAAGTTCTACTTTCCTCCCACTCACTTCTTTTGAGAGAAACTCCTTCTCTAGAAAGGATCCATTCTTAGCAATGAATGTCTTGCCTTCGGATCTGTGATAGAAGGTGTACCCAACAGTCTCCTTTGGGTATCCTATGAAGACACATTTCTCCGATTTGGGTTCGAGCTTATCAGGTTGAAGCTTTTTCACATAAGCATCGCAGCCCCAAAATTTTAGAAACGACAACTTTGGTTTCTTGCCAAACCACTGTTCATAAGGCATCGTTTCAATGGATTTCAATGGTGCCCTATTTAACGTGAATGCAGCCGTCTCTAAAGCATAACCCCAAAATGATAGCGGTAAATCAGTAAGAGACATCATAGATCGCACCATATCTAATAAAGTATGATTACGACGTTCGGACACACCATTACGTTGTGGTGTTCCAGGTGGCGTGAGTTGCAAAACTATTTCGCATTGTTTCAAATGTAGACCAAACTCGTAACTCAAATATTCTCCTCCACGATCAGATTGTAGAAACTTTATTTTCTTGTTACGATGATTTTCAACTTCACTCTGAAATTATTTGAACTTTTGAAATGTTTCAGACTTATGCTTCATTAAGTAGATATACCCATATCTGCTTAAATCATCTGTGAAGGTGAGAAAATAACGATATCCGCCACGAGCCTCAACATTCATCGGACCACATACATCTGTGTGTATGATTTCCAACAAATCTGTTGCTCTCTCCATAGTACCGGAGAATGGTGTTTTAGTCATCTTGCCCATGAGGCACGGTTCGCAAGTACCAAGTGATTCATAATCAAGTGATTCCAAAAGTCCATCAGTATGGAGTTTCTTCATGCACTTTACACCAATATGACCTAAACGGCAGTGCCACAAATAAGTTGCACTATCATTATCAACTCTGCATCTTTGGCTTCAACATTATGAATATGTGTATCACTACTATCGAGATTCATCAAAAATAGACCACTCTTCAAGGGTGCATGACCATAAAAGATGTTACTCATATAAATAGAAGAACCATTATTCTCTGATTTAAATGAATAACCGTCTCGCATCAAACAAGATCCAGATATAATGTTCATGCTCAACGCAGGCACCAAATAACAATTATTTAGGTCTAATACTAATCCCGAAGGTAGATGTAGATAGCGTGCCGACTGTGATCACATCGACTTTGGAACCATTTCCCACGCACATCGTCACCTCGTCCTTCGCCAGTGTTCGCTTAATCCGTAGTCCCTGTTTCGAGTTGCAAATATTAGCAACAGAACCAGTATCAAATACCCAGGTGCTACTGCGAGCTCTAATAAGGTACACATCAATAACATGTATTTCACATATACCTTTGTTCACCTTGCCATCCTTCTTATCCGCCAAATACTTGGGGCAGTTCCGCTTCCAGTGTCGAGCCTGCTTGCAGTAGAAGCACTCAGTTTCAGGCTTAGGTCCAGATTTGGGTTTCTTCTCCTGAGCAGCAACTTGCTTGCTATTCTTCTTTAAGTTCCCCTTCTTCCTCCCTTTGCCCCTTTTCTTGAAACTGGCGGTCTTGTTGACCATCAACACTTGATGCTCCTTCTTGATTTCTACCTCCGCAGCCTTTAGCATTGTGAAGAGCTCAGGAATCGTCTTATCCATCCCTTGCATGTTATAGTTCATCACGAAGCTCTTATAGCTTGGTGGCAGTGATTGAAGAACTCTGTCAATGGCACTATCAACAGGAAGATTAACTCCCAGTTGAGTCAAGTGATTATGATACCCAGACATTTTGAGTATATGTTCACTGACAGAACTATTCTCCTCCATCTTGCAGCTATAGAACTTATTGGAGACTTCATATCTCTCAATTCGGGCATTTGCTTGAAATATTAACTTCAACTCCTGGAACATCTCATATGCTCCATGACGTTCAAAACATCGTGGAAGTCCCGATTCTAAGCCGTAAAGCATGGCACACTGAACTATCGAGTAGTCATCAGCATTGCTCTGCCAGACGTTCATAACATCTGGTGTTGCTCCAGCAGCAGGCCTGGCACCCAGTGGTGCTTCCAGGACGTAATTCATCTATGCAGCAATGAGGATAATCCTCAAGTTACGAACCCAGTCCGTGTAATTGCTACCATCATCTTTCAACTTTGCTTTCTCAAGGAACGCATTAAAATTCAACGGAACAACAACACGGGCCATCTATCTACAATCAAACATAGACAAGCAAGATACTATCAGGTACTAAGTTCATGATAAATTTAAGTTTAGTTAATCATATTACTTAAGAACTCCCACTTAGAAAGACATCACTCTAATCTTCTAAGTGATCACGTGATCCAAATCAACTAAACCATAACCGATCATCACGTGAAATGGAGTAGCTTTCAATGGTGAACATCAATATGTTGATCATATCTACTATATGATTCACGCTCGACCTTTCGGTCTCAGTGTTCCAAGGCCATATCTACATATGCTAGGCTCGTCAAGTTTAACCTGAGTATTCTGCGTGTGCAAAACTGGCTTGCACCCGTTGTAGATGGACGTAGAGCTTATCACACCCGATCATCACGTGGTGACTGGGCACGACGAACTTTGGCAACAGTGCATACTCACGCAGAACACTTTTATCTTGAAATTTAGTGAGTGACCATCTTATAATGCTCTCGTCAATCAAAGCAAGATAAGATGCATAAAAGATAAACATCACATGCAATCAATATAAGTGATATGATATGGCCATCATCATCTTGTACTTGTGATCTCCATCTCCGAAGTACTTTCATGATCACCATCGTCACCGGCGCGACACCTTGATCTCCATCGTAGCATCGTTGTCGTCTCGCCAATCTTATGCTTCAACGACTACCGCTACCACTTAGTGATAAAGTAAAGCATTACAAGGCGATTGCATTGCATACAATAAAACGACAACCATATGGCTCCTGCCAGTTGCTGATAACTCGGTTACAAAACATGATCATCTCATACAATAAAATATAGCATCATGTCTTGACCATATCACATCACAACATGCCCTGCAAAAACAAGTTAGATGTCCTCTACTTTGTTGTTGCAAGTTTTACGTGGCTGCTACGGGCTTAGCAAGAACCGTTCTTACCTACACATCAAAACCACAACGATAGTTTGTCAAGTTGGTGATGTTTTAACCTTTGCAAGGACCGGGCGTAGCCACACTCGGTTCAACTAAAGTTGGAGAAACTGACACCCTCCAGCCACCTGTGTGCAAAGCACGGTGGTGAAACCAGTCTCGCGTAAGCGTACGCGTAATGTCGGTCCGGGCCGCTTCATCCAACAATACCGCCGAACCAAAGTATGACATGCTGGTAAGCAGCATGACTTATATCGCCCACAATTCACTTGTGTTCTACTCGTGCATAACATCAACGCATAAAACCTGGCTCTGATACCACTGTTGGGGAACATAGTAATTTAAAAATTTTCCTATGCACACGCAAGATCATGGTGATGCATAGCAACGAGAGGGGAGAGTGTTGTCTACGTACCCTCGTAGACCGACAATGGAAGTGTTGACACAACGTAGAGGAAGTAGTCGTACGTCTTCCCGATCCGACTGATCCAAGTACCGAATGTACGACACCTCCGAGTTCTGCACACGTTCTACTCGGTGACGTCCCTCGAGCGATCCAGCCGAGTGTTGAGGGTGAGTTTCATCAGCACGACGACATGATGACGGTGATGATGTTCTACCGACGCAGGGCTTCGCCTAAGCACCGCTGCGATATGACCAAGGTGGAATATGGTGGAAGGGGGCACCACACACGGCTAAGGAACGATCACGAAGATCAACTTGTGTGTCATGGGGTGCCCCTGCCCCCATACAGAAAGGAGGGAGGGGGAGGTGCAGCCGGCCCCTAGGGGTGCGCCTGGAGGAGTCCTACTCTCACTGGGAGTAGGACTCCCCCCTCTTGCCTTGTTGGAGAAGGAAAGGGGAAGGGGGAAAGAGGAAAGGGCCCCCCCTTCCTTGTCCTATTCGGACTGGGGGGAGGGGGCGCACGGCCTGCCCTGGCCGGCCCCCTTCTTCTCCCTTAGGGCCCATGTAGGCCCATTAACCCCCGGGGGGTTCCGGTAACCCCCCCGGTACTCCGGTAAAATCCCGATTTCACCCGGAACGATTCCGATATCCAAATATAGGCTTCCAATATATCAATCTTTATCTCTCCGGTCAATAACCAATAGCGGAACCTGGATGCTCATATTGGTTCCTACATATTCTACGAAGATCTTTATCGGTCAAACCGCATAACAACATACGTTGTTCCCTTTGTCATCAATATGTTACTTGCCCGAGATTCGATCGTCGGTATTCTAATACCTAGTTCAATCTCGTTACCGGCAAGTCTCTTTACTTGTTCTGTAATACATCATTCCGCAACTAACTCATTAGTTGCAATGCTTGCAAGACTTAAGTGATGTGCATTACCGAGTGGGCCCAAAGATACCTCTCCGACAATCGGAGTGACAAATCCTAATCTCGAAATACGCCAACCCAACAAGTACCTTCGGAGACACCTGTAGAGCACCTTTATAATCACCCAGTTACGTTGCGACGTTTGGTAGCACACAAAGTGTTCCTCCGGTAAACGGGAGTTGCATAATCTCATAGTCATAGGAACATGTATAAGTTATGAAGAAAGCAATAGCAACAAACTAAACGATCAAGTGCTAAGCTAACGGAATGGGTCAAGTCAATTACATCATTCTCCTAATGATGTGATCCCATTAATCAAATGACAACTCATGTTTATGGTTAGGAAACATAACCATCTTCGATCAACGAGCTAGTCAAGTAGAGGCATACTAGTGACACTCTGTTTGTCTATGCATTCACACATGTATTATGTTTCCGATTAATACAATTGTAGCATGAATAATAAACATTTATCATGATATAATGAAATAAATAATAACTTTATTATTGCCTCTAGGGCATATTTCCTTCAATTACTTCCCAATGCCTCCCTCTAGGCCCAAACAACGGTGAAGTGTCATGTAGTCGACGTTCACATGACACCACTAGAGGGATGACAACATACATCTCATCAAAATATGGAACGAATACCAAATTCACATGACTACTAATAGCAAGACTTCTCCCATGTCCTCAGGAAGAAACATAACTACTCACAAAGCATATTCATGTTCATAATCAGAGGGGTATTAATATGCATAATGGATCTGAACATATGAACTTCCACCAAGTAAACCAACTAGCATAAACTACAAGGAGTAAACAACACTACTAGCAACCCACAAGTACCAATATGAGGTTTGGATACAAAGATTGGATACAAGAGATGAACTAGGGTTTGAGATGAGATGGCGCTGGTGAAGATGTTGATGGAGATTGACCCCCTCCTGATGAGAGGATCGTTGGTGATGACGATGGTGATGATTTCCCCCTCCCGGAGGGAAGTTTCCCCGGCAGAACAGCTCTGCCAGAGCCCTAGATTGGTTCCGCCAAGGTTCCGCCTCGTGGCGGCGGAGTTTCGTCCCGAAAGCTTGCTTCTGATTTTTTCCTCGACGAAAGACCTCATATAGCAGAAGATGGGCATCGGAGGGCCACCACGGGGCCCACGAGGCAGGGGCGCACCCAGGGGGTTGGGCGCGCCCCCACCCTCGTGGCTGGTGGGTGGCCCCCCTCTGGTACTTCTTGCGCTTAGTATTTTTTATATATTCTGGAAATAACTTCCGTGAAGTGTCAGGACTTTTGGAGCTATGCAAAATAGGTCTCTAAGATTTGCTCCTTTTCCAACCCAGAATCCCAACTGCCCATTCTCCCTCTTCATGTAAACCTTGTAAAATAAGAGAGAATAGTCATAAGTATTATGACATAATGTGTAATAATAGCCCATAATGCAATAAATATCGATATAAAAGCATGATGCAAAATGGACGTATCATAAGTCGGCGTATCCAATTGGTAAGATGGCCCTGGAAGTTGCTTTTGGAGATGATCATGATTCTAGATCAGAGACATTGACCTTTGAGGTAGTGAAAATCAAGAGCCCTTATCATGCCCTGTTTGGACGACCGGCTTATGCTAAGTTTATGGCAAGACCCTGTTATGTTTATCTGCAGCTCAAGATACCGGGTCATAAGGGGACCATCGCGGTACATGGGAGCCGGAAAATAGCTTTGGAGTGTGAAGAGGGGGATGCGTGGCTTATGCTGAGTCGGTTTGTGCAACAGAGGAGTTGAAGTTCTATAAGGACAATGTTGATTCGGCGGACATGACTTCTTTGAAAAACCCACTAGAAAGCATGATCCGACCCTAAAATTTAAATCGGCTGATGAGACTAAACTGGTTGACTTTGTTCCCAGCGATTCATCCAAGCAGTTCAGCATCAACATTAATTGATCCAAAATAGGAAAGCGCGCTCATTGAGTTCATCCGTGAGAACTGGGACATCTTTGCATGGAAGCCTTCTGACATGCCAGGTGTACCGAGGGAACTCGCTGAGCACACTCTCAATATTGATACCAGGTTTAAACCGGTCAAGTAGTTTCTTCGGCCTTGCAACGTAGAAAGGCGCAAGGCCATTGGTGAATAGGTAGCCCGGCTCTTGGAAGCTGGGTTTATTATCGAGGTTTTTCATCCTGAGTAGTTGGCTAACTCGGTGCTGGTACTTAAGAAGAATGGCACTTGGCGCATGTGTGTGGACTACACGGATTTAAACAAGGCTTGTCCGGCTGATCCTTTCACCATCCCTCGTATTGATCATATTATTGATGCAACGGCGGGTTGTGAGCGTTTGAGCTTTTTGGATACTTATTATGGTTATCATCAGATCAAGATGGCAGTTAAGGACCAGGAGAAGACAACTTTTATAACTCCCTTTGGAGCCTTCTACTATGTGTCTATGCCTTTTGGGCTCAAGAGTGCCCAGGCAACTTATCATCGCCGTGTGCAGAATTGTCTTCATACTCAGATTGGGCGCAATGTTCATGCTTATGTGGATGATATTGTGGTGAAGTCCAGGAAAGAGGAGACGTTGATAGGCGATTTAAAGGAAACTTTTGATAATCTCCGAGTTTACATGATGATGCTTAACCCGGCCAAGTGTGTTTTTGGTGTACCGGCGGGCAAGCTCTTGGGTTTTCTGGTGTCTAACAGGGGCATTGAGGCTAACCCGGAAAAGATCAAGGCAATTACTTCTCTACCTAAACAGGCGTGTATCAATGATGTTCAACGTCTGGCGGGTCGTATTGCAGCACTGAGCCGGTTTATAAGCCAGTTGAGGGAGAAAGCTATCCCACTACATCAGATGATGAAAAAGACGGATAATTTTGTTTGGAGTGATGCTGCTAATGCGGCATTTGAGGACTTGAAGAAGCAGTTAGCCGAGCCTCTTTTCCTTGCTGCTCCTGTTGATAAAGAGTCATTGTTGTTATATGTGGTTGCCAATGCCCGGGCTGTTAGTGTGGCCATTGTGGTAGAACAAAAGGAGGTAGGCAAGGAATATCCGGTTCAGAGACCAGTTTATTATATCAGTGAGGTGCTCATTGAGTCCAAGAAGAGATACCCACATTGGCAGAAGCTAGTGTACGAAGTTTTTATGGCAAGCCGGAAGCTTAAACAGTATTTTTAGGGTCATCCCATTATTGTGGTCAGTTCTGCTCCTTTGGGAGATATAATCCAAAACAAGGAAGCAACTAGCCGGGTTGCTAAGTGGGCCATTGAGCTTGGGCCTCATGGGTTAAAGTATATGCTTCATACGGCGATCAAGTCCCATGCACTTGTGGATTTCATCAATGACTGGATAGAGTTGCAGGCGCCGGAGGAAAAGCCGGATAACACATATTGGACTATTCACTTTGATGGGTCCAGGCAATTGGAGGGCTCAGGGGCTGGAGTTGTGCTGGATTCCCCTCGAGGTGATAAATTTTGTTATGTTCTTCGTTTAATGTTCCCTTGCACTAACAATGCAGCTGAATATGAGGCCTTACTTCACGGTCTTCGGGTGTCTAAGGAGATGAACTTAAGCCAGGTTAGGTGCTTTGGTGACTCGGATTTGGTCGCTCAGCAAGTATCAGGCACTTGGGATTCCAAAGATCCACTCATGGCGGCTTATAGGCGAGAGGTGAATGTTATTGCTGGTCACTTCAAGGGTTATCAGGTGGAGCATGTGGATCGCAGAAAGAATGAAGCGGCAGACACTTTAAGACGGTTGGGTTCTCAACGTAAACCGGTGCCGCCCAATGTTTTTCTTGATGTCTTGCATAACCTGTCGGTCAAGGTACCCACAGAGGAGGATTTGGTTATTCCTAACCCGGAGGCTTAGTTGATAGCGGCTCTTCATGTTATCCCTGATTGGGAAGTTCCCTATTTGGCATATATGACCCGAGGCGAGTTACCTGAGGATGAAATTTCGGCCAGGCAGATAATCCGGCGGTCCATGTCAATGACTATTGTCAATGGAGAGTTGCATCATTGCAGTGTCACATGGGCGTTTCAGTGTTGTGTGTCTCCTGAAGAAGGTTGTGAAATCCTGCATGAGATCCATGAAGGGGATTGTGGTTATCATGCCGGTTCAAAATCTCTGGTAGCCAAAGCTTTTCGTCATGGTTTTTATTGGCTGACGGCTCATGCTGATGCAGAGGACTTGGTCAGAAGGTGTGACGGTTTTCAGAAGTTTGCACGTCAAGCTCATGTTCCGGCTCAGGAGTTAAGAATGATTCCGATTACTTGGGCGTTTGTAGTCTGGGGACTTGATATGGTTGGGCCCTTTAAGAGATCCAAGGATAAGAAGACCCACCTCTTGGTGGCAGTTGATACATTTACTAAATGGGTAGAGGCAGTGCCAGTGAGTAAGTGTGATGCAGCAACGGCGGTTCAATTCATGAAGAAGGTGATCTTCCGCTTTGGCTTTCCACATAGCATTATTACTAACAATGGCACTAACCTTTCCAAGGGAGCTATGGAAGATTTTTGTCAACGTGAGCAGATCCGTCTTGATGTATCATCAGTGGCTCACCCCCAGTGTAATGGTCAAGTTGGGAGAGCCAATCAAGAGATTTTGAGAGGTATCAAACCCCGGCTTATGGTTCCCTTGAAGAGGACGCCGTGTTGTTGGGTCGAGGAGTTACCTTCCGTGTTATGGAGCAATAATACCACCCCAACAGGTCTACGGGTTATACGCCTTTTTTCATGGTTTATGGAGCAGAGGCAGTTCTCCCTAGTGACATCCATCATGACTCGCCCCGCGTGGCGGCTTATGTTGAAGCTGACAATGAAAAATCATGTCAGGAAGCACTTGACCTGTTACATGAAGAGCGTGATATCACAGCGGCTCGTTTGGTGATTTACCAGCAAGATCTGCGCCGTTACCACAGCCGCCGGGTTAAAACCAAAACTTTTTAAGAAGGCGATCTGGTGCTCCGGCTCATCCAAGATCAGACTAATATGCACAAGTTATCCCCACCTTGGGAATGACCCTTTGTTGTCAGCAAAAATCTAAACAACGGGTCATATTACCTTGTCGATGTTTGAGACCACAAGGACTCACGCACGTCGGAGGAGGAGACCCGCCGACCTTGGAATATTGCTCAGCTTTGGCCATACTACACTTGAGCCACATGCTCTCCTTATGTACATACTTAGACAATGTATATATTATGATTGATATAATAAACAGGCATCCTTGCTGAAGCGGGGCTTCAGTCGTTCTCTTAAATGAGTTTTTGGTTATCGGGAGCTTCCGGCTTAGGCATGAAGTTATGATTTCCTCTTGATCCGGCTGTCAAGCTAATATTGTCATGTTATAAGAGCACAGCTCTGGTTACTTTGCTAATCCGGCTATCAAGCCCATATTATAAGAGTATAGCTCTGATTACCTTGGTAATCCGGCTATCTTTACCTAACAATAAAGCAAATTGGGTTTCTTTCATCCGTCATGGCATTTTTCAGAAAAGCCCTCTATTTTAGAGAATTCAACCCGCAGTCCTGTTTTAAGTTAAAACAAATCATTATTTTCATATTTTACACAAAAGTCCCTGTCTTTTCTTGAAATCAACCCGCCGTCCGGATTTAAGTCACACCCGAACCGTTATTTTACATTTTTCAAACCCCCTGATGTTTTAGATAATTCATCCGCGGATCATATTTAAGTGAAACAAATGCTTTTTAAAATCATCCATATCTTTTAAACCGTAACTCTGATTTGAACATGTTATATATGAAATTTGATTAGAAAATATGTAGAATATGAATACGAGATTATTTTTACCTGTTAAGTATTTTTAAATTTTATTTTGGAATATATTTGAGTCAAACAAAATGATTTTCTAAATTATCTATATCTTTTAAACCGTAGCTTCGATTTTAACATATTATATATGAAATTTTATTAGAAAAATGTGTGGAATCTAAATATGATGTTAATTTTACCTGTTAAATATTTTTATGGAAGCAAACTTATAATTTATAGCGCAAGATTCATTTTTTTCATACCGGCGGCGATCCGAATTGCAAATAAACACCCAACTATAACCATATACGGAAAAGAAAACATTGATAACTACACATGCATACCTCTGAAAAATGTCACAGGAGAAAACAACAGATTTCTCATCGTGAGAGTGAGAGAAAGCGAGCAAGAGAGAGAGGGAGAGAGAGAGGGAGAGGGAGGATAGAGAGGGAGAGAGACGCCTTATGATTAACCATATTCAACACACATTTTTTGTTGTTTTGTGTGAACACCGAGGCCATCGCCGGCGAGGGTGAGAAGAAGGATAAGCGACAACACAATTATGATGCCTCACAAAAATAAAGGAGATGGACCTATTGTGGTCTTGAGTGATGGTTGTTGAGTTAAGAGCATGTGTTATGTTTTCTCTCCCGTTGCAATGCACGGGCTCTTTTGCTAGTCAAGCCAATATTATAACTTCATATGAGCATAGCTCTTGTCTACTTTGAGGCTTAATGCCCGGATTAAAGGGACCAAAGAGAGTCTATTGCACATCATATCTCAAACATGGGTACCCCTTGGGCACAACCCACATAATCACTTGGGGGCTTGGTCGTATTCAAACCATAGCAACACCTCTTGATTGGCGTAAGGCCAATAGGGAAATCACTCGGGGGCTTGGTCATATTCAAACCATAGCTACACCTCTTGATAGGCATAAGGCCACCAGGGAAATCACTTGGGGGCTTGGTCGTATTCGAACCATAACTACACCTCTTGATAGGCATAAGGCCACCTGGGAAATCACTTGGGGGCTTGGGCGTATTCGAACCATAGCTACACCTCTTGATAGGCATAAGGCCACCAGGGAAATCACTTGGGGGCTTGGTCGTATTCGAACCATAGCTACACCTCTTGATAGGCATAAGGCCACCAGGGACATCATTTGGGGGCTTTGGTCGTATCCGAACCATAGCTTAAACCCTCTTGATCAGTGCAACACCACAATTATGACTATTTAAATCCTTCTTGATTTTTTCAGTTTATAATGCTTTATGAGTATAATTTATCTATGCTTATTAACCCGGCCTGGTCTTTGACTATAAGTCACCAGCAAGCGGAAAACTACTGTCTGGTGTTTATTGATCCGGCCTGGGCCCGTTCATAAATCGGCAAATAGATGATGATTATCAGTATTCAAGTTATGGTTTATCACCCTTATTATACCGGCTTGCTAAACCAGAAGTGTGATAAAATATCACAGGTATGGTATACCTTACATTGTATATGGTTATTTTTATGCCTAGCCATGGTTATATACTATGTTATTGGGCAAGATAACCCATCTAGCGGTACACTGCTAGGACATTTTTTTATTTTATTAATTGCAGGAGCAAATTCCATGGTGCTAAAGTATCATAAGCAGACATAGCATATATTAACATGGCGGATTAACGGTGTCATGCAAAGTAAATATGCACGATGGCATAGCAGACCAAGCGTACTATTACAAGGTGGTTTGATGCCCATAAGAACAATTGTTTCAAACAAGTCTTGCAGAGGGAAGAAGCTAAACCGGCTACCGGTTTCTGAATATTGATCGGGCTTGCTTGAAGGTTGTGGATCATCCTGCGCCGGTTCACCCTCCTCTTCTCTACCCAGTTGCTGGAAGTCATTGGTTGACCAATCGATCCCAGTTAAGGCTCTGAATACAGCTTCATCGCTTATAAGTGAGGAGGGGTCAACATCAGGAGCATAAGTATGCTTACGGATTGGCGAAATAAGATCCAGAGCGTTGGAACTTGGTGGATTAACCTTCTTGTTGTTGGCATCATAAATCTCCTGATAATGTGACAGATCAGTTTCTTCAGCCAATTTGCTAGCCAGTGGACACATCTCCCTTGTCAAAGCTCTGAGGTCATCATTATCAAAATCTGACCCGTCCTCTTTTATGCTTGGATAGCCGTTTCCAAGATCGGCCAGGTCAAGATCAGAGATCTAGGCTTTGGCTCGAGTCAATGCGGTAAGAGCACCTGCCATGGCAGCTGATCTCTTCAGCTCCTCAATCCGAGCAGGCATCACAGCTAGCCTTACCAACGTATCCTTGATCAAGGTTGGGGGCGGTTTATTATGAGAGGTTGTGCAGATGACCCGTTGTACACTGGTATATAGATGTTCTATAAATGTATAGGCAGCTTTCAGGCTTTGATGCATGTCCGAGCCAAGATGAGCAACACAACTCCCTGCATTGACAAAAATATTGGTAAACCGGCAGTCTATTCGATAATACATATTTACGGTTTGTGAAGACGATTACTCACCAAAGACAACAGTAGTCATGGCATTTATTTGCCGCTTCAAGCCAGTTAATTCCTCAATGACTGGATTAAGGGCTGCTTCAGCGTCCTCAACCCTCTTCAGCAGAGTGGTTTTCTCTGTATCCCAGCCTACCCGCTCACTTTTAAAGCTCTCCTTCAGCTTTTCCATAGCTTCTAAAGCATTGGTCAGTTCTTCTTTGGCCTTGGAAGTCTCGGCTTGTTGAGTTTTGATATTCTCTTGAAGGTCGGCGACCTAGGTTTCCTTTTTGCTAAGCTCAGCCTGCAAGAGGTATGCAATTTGTGAGTTGGCAGTATACATTTGAAGTCCCAAGCACATGACAAGTCATACACTTGGCACTTGGGGGCTAATGGCTATTGCTTCTTCTCCAAAATTATTACAAAGTACCAAGCACATGACAAGTCATATACTTGGCACTTGGGGACTAATGCATATTTTCTCAAGTTAAAGACTATGGATTTTTCTGCCATCAATCAGCTTGGTGGTTCATTGGTTTACACAGATTTGTACATGAATGTTGAGTTTGATAGTAAAAAGACCCGGTTCATCTTGAAAAGATAAACTGGTCCTTAGGGGCTACACAAGGAAAGTTGGAGTATTTTCTACAAAGTCCCGGTTCATATCAGTACTATAAACCGGCCCTTGGGGACTACTGGAGTTAGTAGCACTAAACCAGTTATAAGGGAAGAGTAGTTATACAGAAATTAGTAGTGTTTACCTCATATCACTCCTTCATCATGTTCACGGCTTCATAATCGCGGCTGGTGTACAGCCGGTTTAAAAACCCAGAGTGGATATCTTGGGCACTGAGATGGGCATACTTTCCAGATCCACCTTCCACTTGCCCTTGTCTATAGCAGAAAATTCTTCTTTGGCGCTATGTTTTGACAGAGCAGTGGGGTTACCGGGGGCCGTATAGCTAACGCCAGTAATGACAACATCGTCCGTTTTATCATCAGCAGCTTTGGTTGGGCTTGGCAGATTATCGTCATGAGCCATCGGATCAATTTCCACTTTCTCAACAAAGGTGTCATGATCTTGTGTTGGCGGATCATCAAGGACAACATCAGTATTTGGTTCAGATGGTTCTATAGTATTTTTTTGGGTCAGCTGCCGTGTCATCATCAGCCGGTTTATTCAACTTGGCCTTTTTGCTGGGTCTGGCTTTGGCTCTGAAATGAATGGAACTAAAGGTTAGTATATTAAGCAGGTGCAAGGTATAAAGGGTTAGTTTAATATGCTTACCCAGGAACAATTTTAAGGGGTGGAAGCCGTGTCCCTGTTGACTCGCTAGAAGATGAATAAGATGTTCCTTGATAGTTTGAATCAGATGGATTAAGAGGTTGTCGAAAATAACCTTCCTTGGGATAAGATGGGTCAGGAATAGGTGAAACCTCCGGGCGACGTTTACAAATCGGCGTGTTCGGTAAACCGGATGAGGTAACCACCTGGCCACTATGCCGGGTTGTGCGGCGAGCTTCGTGTTGCTATTTATTCAAAAGAAAATTTTGGATCCAGATAAGCATGAGGGTGTGAAAATTTTACTTTCCGGTTTGCTTGATGGGTCTTTTGTGTTGGCAGAGGGTCTGAACCGGAGAAAAGAATAATTACCTCTACATCATCAGCCCGGCTAGCCTCAGCGTCATCCTCATAATGGTCATTGTCAATGAGGTGTATGAAAAAGGAACTAAGAGAATCAAGTTCTACCTCTGATTCCGGGTTATCAGGATCATCATCAATGTTCAGCTCGGCGGACTCGGCAGTTTTCTTCTTGGCAGACCTTTTGATGACCTTGGTCTTGGGGCGAGGCGTCTTGGATGGTTTATCCTGTGGTTTCTTCTTCCAGAATGGATCATCACCCTGTCGGAGATTGACAAAAATTATAAGGAAATAAAAAAGGAATGGATTAAAACAAGAGTTATGTGATTCTTACTGCTGGCGGTTTATTGGAAACACAGAAAGGACTTAGCCCTGTTTTACTGCAGACAGCCACCGGTTCATCCATTATCTTCTTGACAGCTTCAATGATTTCAACGTCAGTTAGCTGAATATCAGTGTGCTGTTGAGCGTCTTTCAAATCCCCTGTGTACGCGCACATTAAACCGGGGCGACGGCTTAAAGGTAAAATGCCCCAAGATATCCAGCAGCGAACGAAATCAATGCCTGTTAAACCATTAGCCACAAAGGCTCTGAGCTTTGAAAGCTATGGTGAATATTTGGCCCATTATTTCGCAGTCAGCCTTTGGGGAAATGGATGTGTATTGGTAAGACGGTGAGCATGATAACCCGACAGAGGATTCTCATCATCTGGAGACATATCTCGGCAATAGAACCAAGTCTGATTCCAGTCTTTGGGGTGACTATGATGCTTGGCGTGAGGGAAACTGACATCTTTCCTTTTATGAATTGAAACCCCGCCAAGTTCAGTATTGGGCCCATCTGTAAATTTAGTACGGCAGTTTAAATAGAAGAAGTCTCTGGATAGTTCAACGGTCGGCTCTTCTTGCAGATAAGCCTCGTAAAACACTTGAAAATTACAAATATTGGACACAAAGTTAGGTCCAATATCTTGAGGGTGGAGTTGGAAGCTAGCTAGCACATCACAGTTTTTTTGATCCGTGAGGTTTAAAACCGCGGCTCAGATGATCAACAAACACAACTATTTCGCCATCCTTGGGCTTAGGAGGATTTTCTGGACCGGGGGATCTCCAATGGATTTCCCTCTGTTTGGGTAAAGCGCCAGTTGCAACACATTCGTTTAGATCTTCTTCCGTAATCCGGGATGGAACCCAGTTGCAAGCATAAAAAGAGTTGGCCATTTCTTTGACAACCTGAAGGAAGGTTTGTGCCGGTTTAAGATTCATGGCTGACAAGCATAAAGCATTGCAGGTTAAGAGATGGAAAGTGTTAAAGCATGCAAAATTGTTAAACTGGATATTGGTGTTGTCAGAAGTACAATGATAAGCGATTGGCGGTTTAAGAGGGGACTAATGGTACCTGACGGGTTATCATTTTCTAAAGTTAAACCGCCTACATTGATATTGAAGGTACATATCGGAAATAACTAAGTGATGGATAAACAAGTTTCACAAGTTGGCACAATAATTTTGGATCTACCATGGGTCAGAAAATGGAAGTATATTCAGACTTAAATATGGATACCGAAGTAGTTGATAAAAGGTTCAGATTGGAGTTTCTGCTTAAACAAGATGCATTGAAAAAAGGACTATGGCCATCACTATACAGGTTGAATATTGAGGTCTGAATCAAAGAACCACCGTGTAGTGATGAACACCGATGAACGCTCAAACCCTAAAGACAGATCTATGGTGGAAGAAAGGGAAGCTTACTGATGCTGAGGGAACAGCGGAGAGGCACCACGATTTTCTAGTGCGTTCAGGGTGATGCAGCGGCCGGAGTTGAGGTCGAAGACGAGACTTGACGATGGTGGCAGAGTTCGAAGCGCTGGGGCGACGCGAGGAAGATGATGAGACGAAGAGGCATGGGGGGAGTGAAAATGACCCCCATCCCTATTTATAAGTTAATGGCAGATGACGTCACGACGGATTATCGTGGTCTTGGAAGATGATGTCACGATGGTTTACAAGGTTTTTGTGAAGGTATTGAAGAAGGAACTTTTCTTAGTACTGAAGATTGACACGAACAAGTTCAAATCAATCCGGGGCCTAATGTTGGGGATATAACTATTGAGTATAAACCGCCCAGGAGGGGCCGGGTTATACTCGTAGTAAGTTATTCCTATTGAAGCCCAAGAAGACAAGGAGTATGACGCTTTATGGAGGAGATTTAACATGGAGGCCCAAGGCCTAGAGGCGGATTATGGCCCGTAGATGTAAACCGCCATAAGATGTACAACTTGTATTATAAGAAAGGGTAGAAACTGAGGCAGACATGTTTATGAGTCGACCGGGATTCTGTAAACCGCCGGGCGTCAACCTGTGTATATAAAGGGACGACCCGACGACGGTTTAGGGACAGGAAACAAGAGATCGAGTGCCGGGTCAAGCGTATTCGCTCCCCATCCATTGAAACCCTAGCAATACAAACTACAAACTAGACTAGGCTTTTACCTTCATCGTAAGGGGCCGAACCAGTATAAAGTCATGTGTCCTTTGTCCTGTTTGACCCCTTTAAGCTAACCTCAACGCGATGGCTTCATGACTAAGTCCTCACATTAGGACATCTGCAGTGACGTTTCCACGACATGACTCCTTACCTTCTTCGAGTTCCCAATCTTTAGAGTTGCGTTTAATTCTTTCCAATAAATCCCATCTGAACTCAATAGTCTTCATCATAAAAGAACCAGTACAAGAAGTATCGAGCATCGAGCGATTTTTGAGAGGAAGCCGAGCATAAATTTTTTGAATAATAATTTCTCTTGAGAGCTCATGATTGGGGCATGAATATAACATTGAATTAAGCCTCCCCCAAGCTTGAGCGATACTTTCTCCTTTTCACGATGAACCAGATGCATACGATAAAACTTCAGATGAAATTCCAATTTAAATCAGTTGTAGTTCCACGATCCAATATCATCACATAGCCTAAACCATGTCATTACCTTTCCCTTCAAAGATAAAGGGAAGACCTTCTTCTTGATAACATCCTCGGGCATACCTGCAAGCTTAAATAATCCACAAACTTCATCCACATAGATTAGGTGCATATCAGGATGTAATGTTCCATCTCCTGTAAAAGGATTAGCTAGCAGTTTCTCTATCATACCCGAGGGAATTTCAAAGTGAACATTTTCAGTTGGTTCAGTAGGTTGAGGAGCAACTCTTTGCTCTACTGGTCGGGGTGTAGATACCCCAAACAAGCCCCTCAAAAGATTATTTTCCATAGTAACAAGTGACAGCAAATTTCAGCACACTATATAAATTTTTCCTTACCAAATTCCACCTACCAAAGGCGCTTCACTCCCCGACAACGACACTAGAAAAGAGTCTTGATGACCCACAAGTATAGGGGATCTATCATAGTACTTTCGATAAATAAGAGTGTCGAACCCAACGAGCAGCAGAAGAAATGACAAGCAGTTTTCAGTAAGGTATTCTCTGCAAGCACTGAATTATTGGTAACAGATAGTTTTGTGATAAGGTAATTTGTAACGAGTAACAAGCAACAAAAGTAAACAAGGTGCAACAAGGTGACCCAATCCTTTTTGTAGCAAAGTACAAGCCTGGGCAAACTCTTATATAAAGGAAAGCGCTCCCGAGGACACATGGGAATTATCATCGAGCTAGTTTTCATCATGCTCGTCTGATTCGTGTTCGTTACTTTGATAATTTGATATGTGGGTGGACCGGTGCTTGGGTACTGCCCTTCCTTGGACAAGCATCCCACTTATGATTAACCCCCCTCAAAAGCATCGCAACTATGAAAGAAGAATTTAGGTAAACCTAACCATAGCATGAAACATATGGATCCAAATCAGCCCCTTACGAAGCAACTCATAAACTAGTATTTAAGCTTCTGTCACTCTAGCAACCCATCATCTACTTATTACTTCCCAATGCATTCCCCTAGGCCCAAACAATGGTGAAATGTCATGTAGTCGACGTTCACATAACACCACTAGAGGAAAGACAACATACATCTCGTCAAAATATCGAATGAATACCAAATTCACATGACTACTTATAACAAGACTTCTCCCATGTCCTCAGGAACAAACGTAACTACTCACAAATCATGTTCATGTTCATAATCATAGGGGTATTAATATGCATAAAGGATCTGAACATATAATCTTCCACTGAAGAAACCAACTAGCGTCAACTACAAGGAGTAATCAACACTACTAGCAACCCACGGGCACCAATTTGAGGTTTTGAGACAAAGATCAGATACAAGAGATGAACTAGGGTTTGAGAAGAGATGGTGCTGGTGAAGATGTTGATGGAGATTGACCCCCTCCCAATGAGAGGATCGATGGTGATGACGATTGTGACGATTTCCCCCTCCCGAAGGGATGTTTCCCCGGCAGAACAGCTCCGCCGGAGCCCTAGATTGGTTCCGCCAAGGTTTCGCCTCGAGACGGCAGCTCTTCATCCTGAAAACTTTCTTCTTATTTTTTCCAGGGCAAAAGACACCTTATACCAGAAGATGGGCATCGGAGGCCTGCCAGGTGGCCCATGAGGCAGGGGGCGCACCCTCCACCCTCGTGGACGGTGGCTGGCCCCCCTTTGGTGCATTCTTCACCCAATATTTTTAATGTATTCCAAAACTGACTTTCGTGGAGTTTCACGACTTTTGGAGTTGTGCAGAATAGGTCTCTAATATTTGCTCCTTTTCCAGCCCAGAATTCCAGCTGCCAGCATTCTCCCTCTTCATGTAAACCTTGTAAAATAATAGAGAAAAGGCATAAGTATTGTGACATAATGTGTAATAACAGCCCATAATACAATAAATATTGATGTAAAAGCATGATGCAAAATGGACGTATCAGGTCCATATTGGAAACTAAGGGATATTAAGGCCTCCTTTTAATAGAGAACTGGAAGAAAGCATTAACACATAGTGAATACATGAACTCCTCAAACTACGGTCATCACAGAGAGTGGGCCCGGTTGTTGTCACTTCAGGGTTGTCGGATCATAACACATAGTAGGTGACTATAACTTGCAAGATCGGATCTAGAACATGAATATAATGATGATAACATAAACGGTTCAGATCTAAAATCATGGCACCCGGGCCCAAAGTGACAAGCATTAAGCATGGCAAAGTCATAGCAACATCAATCTAAGAACATAGTGGATACTAGGGATCAGGCCCTAACAAAACTAACTCGATTACATGATGAATCTCATCCAACTCCTCACCAACAAGTGGGCCTACGACAGAATTACTCACTCCCAGTGGGGAGCATCATGTAATTGGCGATGGAGAAGGGTTGGTGATGATGAAGAACGAAGATCTCCCTCTCTGGAGCCCCAAACGGACTCCAGATCTGCCCCCCGAGGAAGAACAGGGCTTGGAGGCGGCTCCGTCTTGTGGATCGCGATAATTCTTTCTCCTTGATTTTTTCTTGGATAAATTTGAATTTATAGTATCAGGGGGGTCATCAGCGGGGCCAGCAGGTGGGTACAACCCACCTGGGCGCGCTAGGAGAGGGGGGCGCGCCCTGGTGGGCTGTGCCCACCCATGGGCCCCTCTCTGACAGGTCTTGGCTCCAGAAATTCTCTTTATTGATATAAAAAATCCTCAAAAAGTTTCGTTCCATTCCGAGAACTTTTATTTCTGCACAAAAACAACACCATGGTAGTTTTGCTGAAAACAACGTCAGTCCGGGGTTGGTTTCATTCAAATCATGCAAATTAGAGTCCAAAACAAGAGGAAAAGCGTGAGAAAAAGTAGATACGTTGGAGACGTATCAATCATCATCACCAACAACTTTCCCATCTTGGGGAGGCCAATCTCCATCAACATCTTCAACAGCACCATCTCATCTCAAACACTAGTTCATCTCTTGTGTTCAATCTTGTTACCAGAACTATAGCTTGGTGCTTGTGGGTGACTAGTAGTGTTGATTACATCTTGTATGATGCGGAGCATCCTACGGTCATCCCCATGGACCTACCATCGCCTCAACAAGAGCCAAGAGGACCCATGACTCGAGCTAGAGCTAGAGCTCTCGAGACCGAGGTGACTTCTCTCCGTAGTGATATTACATATGATCCTCTCGAGACATGGCTACTACCTAAGTCCGAGATGTTGTGCATAATTAGGTACGAAGAGGACCCTCCTGAAGATGCATGTGAAGACGGACAAGTCCCCAAGTCCACGGATGAAGAGAACCAACGTAAGGAGACAAGAACACCTCCCACGCCCCGGACATCCGGCCCCTGGAGCGTCGTCCACTATAGCTGCTCAACCACCAAGCACCTACCGGCCCTGGACATCCGGCCCGGCCAGCCCGGACATCCGGCCCTTCCCGAGCTCCCGGATATCCAGCCACCAACCCGGAAATCCGGACACCCCCGAACCCGAGAGCGACAAGGCCAACCTTACCAGTTGGACATCCGGCCTCCACAGCCTGGACATCCGGCCCGATGCCCGGACGTCGGGCCTCCCCTGTCTGCGAACAGTGTAAGGGCCGAGGCCCGTGTACCCCTTCGCCCACATAGACTATATATACTCTTCTCCTACCTACGTTTTAGGGTTAGCATTGGTTTAGCTCATATTAGAGATAGAGCATTGCTCATCCACAACGGATCTACTACACGAGAGAGACCGCGGCCCTCTTCGGAGAAGATCCCTTTGGATTCAAGACCCCTCTAAGGGAAGATACCCTTATGGATTCAAGACCTCCTCGCGGAGAAGACCGTTACCTTTGTATCGTCCCTAGTTGACCGTGGATCATGTGATCTCCTATGTACTCGAGGATCTAGCATGTGTGTGACTATTTCTTGTTGGTTTAGTGATTTTCTCATGTTTCCTCTCGTGTTTCCCCTCGTGATTTCCCTCGTGTTCTTCGTGTTCTTCGCGGGATCCGCTCCTTTCGTGAAAGATCGGCCGATTAGGGTTCCACCCTACATCATCTTGGTATCTAGATCCACGTTAATCATGATTTCGGAGCCTCCCCGTTGTGTTTCTAGCCTAGTTTTTGTTGATTTTGTCCCTAATTCGAAAATTTCCCCACAAAAATAGCCCCATTTTTTTATGATTTGTTGGTGTGATGAAGTTTTGTTGGATTTGATCCGCGGATTTCATGTGTTGCAGGTAGATCTAGCTTTCCATCCAATTTTCCACAATTTCCATCCACAAATTTCTCCGAATTTTGCCCAGATTTTCCACCCTCCACGTGGAGTTCGTCCGGATCCAGAGCCCGGACGTCCGGCACCCCGAGCATCCGGCCTTCAAGCCCGGACATCCGGCCCCTGGCAGCAACATCTCCATCCACCGCCCCGTTTTCCGTCCATATTTCGCCAGATTTTGTTCCGGTGCCCACATATACTTCCGCATACCACTTCCCATAGCACCACCATATACCACATACACAACCTTCACTTACCACTACCAACTCCGACAATTTTGTCATGTTTTGCTTTGAGAATTTGAGTTGTGGTTCTGTGTCCTATTTGTGTTTCGGCTATTTAGGTACGGTTCGACATCAACATCACCGCCGCTCATCTTCGCCACGGACGCGTCACCGACAAGAACCATTTCACCAATTTTGACACCATCAATTGTTTCTTGCTTACAAGGAACCAATGAATGGTAACCTCACCTTGGTATTGGACATATCATTCTTGCCATTACATTGATAGCCATCATAGCCTTACTCCTTTGTGTCGCTTACCCCTTGAGACTAGCCTTTAAGTATTGCCGGCAACGCGACTTGTGCACATTAGTGATCATACTTCCCATAGCATACATACATCATTGGTGCATATCTTGGTATCATCCCTTGTGTCACAAGGTTGTCATTGCATACACAATTGCTATCTTGGATCGTGAAGCATTGCATGAGAAAAGAGCTCAAACAACAAAGAGCCAAACAAGCTTTTAAGCAAAAGGGAAAGATAAGCAAAGAGCTTTTAAGCAAGAACCATAGGATCATACAACATTAAGATTGTCATACTAGATCATCTTGGATCATATCATAGAAACACCTTGCATAGAGCATACTTGGGATAGAAGTCGTTGCATTTTTGCTAAGTAGGTTGTGCAGAAGTCTTTGTATCCACCTATTGTGGAATCGTGCTAGCGTCTCTCTAGTGTTGTGCAACAATAGCATTTTTGTGGATTCCACATTTTGGCTCATTCTTGGTTGCCCAACCCCACTTATTCTTTTGCGTGTGTGTTTCTGTGTACCTTATATTGCTTGGTCTACTTGTTACATTGCAATCTTGCGAATCTTTTCCAACATTATTGAAGCTCACTAACAATTGCATCAAATTTTGTGCCACCATCCTAACCAAGCTCCACCATAAGCTTTTACTTGTGTAGGTGTGAGAAACCGACAAGAATTGGTACCAATTATGCTATTTGCTTGTTCCACATTGGAGTGATCATTGATCCACCTTCAACTTCGGTCAAGGTACATTTGGTATTCATTCTTCTATTTCTCCAACTCACATATTTCTCTTGGAATGATGGATAGGCCAAGTACCTCTACCAACCCACTCTTCATTGAGCACGACGACGACATGAACTCCTACCTCACCAAGAGCCACCTCTTTGGTGCATAATGTGCTTTGCATCAAGAGCAACAAGCCATTAGTGAACGCATCGACAACCTCGCCGCCGACTTGCGACTCTCTGAGCAATGTACAAGGGACTACTTCGACCACAAGCTCGACGATCACAAGCAAGAGAACGACACAAGAATGGACGATATTCGTGCTTTGTTGCTCAACCGCTCTTCTTCCACTTCGTCCTCATCAAGACGGAGCCGCTCAATTCGACACTCTGACTTCACCCTCTCCGGCTCAAGTACACCGACTTCGAACACTCTTCGATGAGCCGTGCACAATGATCGTCAAGCAAGCCTCAATCCTCTACACGACACCAAAGCGGCTTTTGTGCTAGCACGAGAGCGCCAACGACAACGTCAACATGAAGAGGAAGAGCAAGCGTGTCTTCACCAAGAAGCACAAGATGCCGAGGCACAATGTCAAGAGCAACAATTGCGAGATGCTCAAGCACTTGAGGCGCAACAAACCCTTCAAGATTCAAGTCGAGCCGTAGGCAACCGAGGCCGACAAGCTCGTGAACATGAAGAAGCACCTCGCGAAGAGGCTCATGAATGACGATATCAAGCTCGCGTGCAACTTCAAGCTCGGCAAGTTCCTCCACAAGCTACTCAAGAACATCAAGTTCACCAAGAGCATGACGACAATAGGAATCATCCACGACAAGAGCAGCACGAGCTTGACAATCATCAACAACATGGGCGTCATCATCCCCGACCCCAACACAATGAAGAGCAACGCTACGGCAAGCTAAAGTTCACCATGCCCAAGTTCAATGGAAGCAATGACCCTGAAGAGTACCTTTCATGGGCATTGAAGGTCGACAAAATCTTCCACTTGCACAACTATGAAGAAGAGAAGAAGACAGTGATGGCATCCCTTGAGTTCCAAGACTATGTCCTCTTTTGGTGGGAACAAGTCATCGAGCGCCGTGAGGCAAAAGGTGAACCACCCATCACTACTTGGGCGCAAATGAAGGATGTCATGAGAGCATGCTTCGTGCCTACCTACTACAACCACGACCTCTTCAAGAAACTCCAACTACTCAAGCAAGGAACCAAGAGCGTTGAAGAGTACTACAAGGAGATGGAGATTGCCATGATAAGAGCCAATGTCACGGAAGATGATGAGCAAACAATGGCACGTTTCTTGAATGGACTCAACCATCCTATCAAGAAGATCGCCGAATTCCAACCATACTCGAGCATCATCGAGCTAGTGCATCAAGCTACCAAAGCGGAACGTCAAGTGAAAGGCGATTACAAGTATGCCAAGTTCTCATCCAAGTGATACGGCTTCTCCAACACCCAAGCTTCAACGACTCCAACACTGTCTACCAAGCCTTCTACAAGCAACATTGACAAGTCGAGTTCCAAGAAAGCTTCGTCAACTCCAAGTCATCCTCCTACAATGAGCAACTTCAAGCCGAGAGCTTCATCATCATCTACCCCAACCGATGAGACCGTCAAGACGAGTTCCTTCAAATGCTTCACATGCAGAGGCCGAGGCCACAAGTCCTACGAGTGCACCAACAAGCGGACCATGATCCTCAACGACGGCGACACTTATGACTCAATGAGTGAAGGAGAAATGGACGCCCTTGAGCAAGTCGCCATGCACCGACAAGTGAACGATGAAGAAGAACAAGTATTTTGTGATGAAGATTCAAAGTCCCGCTCTTGTTGTATCCAAGGTCTTGACCCCTCAACACATCACCAAGAAGAAGACCAAAGATGCCATATCTTTCATACCAAGGTAGACATCAATGGATGATCCGTTAAGGTCATCATCGATGGAGGGAGTTGTCATAACCTCGCAAGTGAAGAACTTTGCTCCAAGCTCCAATTGCCCAAGACGAAGCACCCACATTCCTACAAAGTTCAATGGCTTAGCGACTCCGACACTATCCAAGTCGAGCATCGAGTACAAGTATCCTTCAAAATTGGTGCCTACGAAGACACTTTGGAGTGCGACGTCGTTCCAATGACCGTTTGCCACCTTCTTCTTGGATGCCCATGGCAATTTGATAAAGGTGTCATCCACAATGTCCGAATGAACCACTACATCTTCAAGATGAAGGAAAAGGAGCACGTAATTCGCCCCATGTCTCCAAGCCAAGTGATGGCCGACAAGCAAGTCACACATCATGGAGAGAATAGTGAGACAGCGAGCCACCAAAAAGAGAGTGAGCGCCACAAGCCCAAATTGAGTGCCTCCACGATGAGTGACAAGAAGAACTTAGTCCTATTTGCCACCAAAAGTGAGATAAGAGGAGTGTGTGAGAACCCATCTAGTGTCCTACGCTATGTCCTTTTGTGCAAGGACAACGCACCAAACACTAACACCTCTCACGCTCTACCTTTAGTGTTGTCTTCTCTTCTGTAGGAATTTCAAGATATTTTCCCCGATGAGCTACCTCCGGGACTACCTCCACTACGAGGCATCGAGCACCGCATCGACCTCATCCCTGGAGCACCTCTTCCGAACAAAGCTCCCTACCGCATCAACCCCAAAGAAACCAAAGAAATACAAAGGCAAGTAAAGCATCTCATAGACCTTGGACATGTGCATGAAAGTTTGAGCCCTTATGCCTTCTCGGTCATTCTTGTGCCAAAACGAGACGGTAGCTTTCACATGTGCTCCAATTGTAGACCTATCAATGCTATCACCGTTCGCTATAGGTATCCGATTCCACGCCTTGATGATATGCTTGATGAAGTTAGTGGTGCCACTATATTTTCCAAAATTGATCTTAAGAGTGGTTACTATCAAATCCACATACAAGAGGGTGATGAATGGAAAACCGCTTCTAAAACCAAGTTTGGATTGATTGAGTGGTTAGTCATGCCTATGGGTCTATCGGAAGCACCAGGTACTTTTATGCGTATTATGAATCATGTCTTTCGCCCTTACATTAATGTGTTTGTTTTGGTCTACTTAGATGATATCCTTGTTTATAGCAAATCTCTTCAAGATCATATCACCCATGTTCGAACCGTTTTGCAAACTCTTCAAAACGAGCATCTCTTTGCTAACATGGAAACGTGCCTTTTCGGCGTTGATAAGCTCATTTTGTTGGGTTTTGTTGTATCTTCTAAGGGTGTTCATGTAGATGAGTCCAAGATCAATGCTATTAAGACTTGGCCCCAACCAACCAACTTGCAACAAGTGTGTAGCTTTCTTGGCCTTGTGGGTTTCGTCGCTTTGTGAAAGACTTTAGCACCATCACTTCACCTTTGCATGCTTTGAGCAAGAAGAGTGCGCCTTTTGTTTGGGGACCATCCCAAGATACCGCTTTCAATGAGCTTAAGAATTTGCTTACTCATGCTCCCATGCTTGCATTACCCAACTTTGACAAGCCATTTGAGACTCATTGTGATGCTAGTGGTAACGGCATAGGAGGTGTGTTAATGCAAGAGAAGCGCCCCATAGCTTACTTTAGTGAGAAACTTTCTGGAGCGCAACTCAATTACCCCATCTATGATAAAGAGCTATATGCTTTAGTGCGAGTTTTGCATGAATGGGAACACTATCTTCGCCCTCATGAATTCATCATTCATACCGATCATGAAACGCTCAAGTATCTTAAGGGCCAAACCAAGTTGAACAAGCTTCATGCTAAATGGAGTGAATTCATAGAGTCTTTTCCTTATGTCATCAAATACATCAAAGGTAAGGAAAACGTTGTGGTGGACGCTCTTTCCCGCATATGCATGCTTGTTACTCAACTTGAATTGGATGTCATTAGCTTTGAGCACATAAAAGACTTCTATGAGCATGATCCTACTTTTGCTACTCCTTATGCCAAATGTTTGACGCATACATCTTGGGAACGCTATTACATCAAAGATAGATATCTTATGAGAGCTAACAAACTTTGCATCCCGGAGTCTTCTCTTCGTTTGTTGCTTTTGCAGGAATCTCATGAGGAGGCTTAATGGGTCATTTTGGACGAACAAGACTTTCGCTACGCTCTCCAAGAACTACTATTGGCCCAAGATGTTTCGCGACGTCAACCGCTTCACCAAACGATGCTCTACATGTCGCAAAGCTAAGTCTAGATCTCAATCCCATGGCCTTTACACGCCTCTCCCAATTCCATATCAACCATGGGAAGACATTAGCATGGATTTTGTACTTCGATTGCCTAGAACTCAAAATGGAAAGGATTCAGTATTTGTTGTTGTGGACCGATTCTCTAAGATGGCACATTTCATTCCTTGCAACAAGATAGACGATGCTTCACATGTTGCTAATATCTTTTGTAGAAAAATATTGCATCTACATGGAGTGCCAAAGACGACTGTCTCGGACCACGACGTCAAGTTCCTAAGCTACTTTTGGAAGACCATATGCGCCAAGCTCGGAATCAGGCTACTCTTCTCCACGGCTTACCATCCTCAAACCGACGGTCAAACGGAGGTGACCAACCGTACACTCTCCACTCTACTTCGAGAGCTCATCAAGAAGAACATCAAGGAGTGGGAGGAGTGCCTACCTATCGCTGAGTTCGCCTACAACCGCGCAAGACACTCAACTACCGGCAAGTCCCCTTTCGAGGTCGTCTACGGATTCAACCCATTGTCACCATTGGACATTCTTCCTCTACCACTCCAAGAGCTCATCAATATGGATGCAAGTGCATGTGTGAACTATCCCAAGAAGGTGCATGAAGATACAAGGCACACCATCGAGCGCCAAGTACAACGACTTGCGACCAAGCTCAACATCAACAAGCACCCTATGGTATTCAACATTGGAGATATTGTGTGGCTACACCTTTGCAAGGACCACTTCCCCCACAAACGCAAGTCCAAGCTTCGACCACGAGCGGATGGACCCTTCAAGGTGCTTGCACGCTACAACAACAATGCATAGAAGATCGACATCCCGCGCGACAAGTACGCCATGAGCGACATCTTCAACGTCAAAGATATCTCGCCCTACCATGGTGATGAGGATTTCGATCCAAGGTCAGATCTTCCCCAAGGGAGGGGAGATGATGCGGAGCATCCTACGGTCATCCCCATGGACCTACCATCGCCTTAACAAGAGCCAAGAGGACCCATGACTCAAGCTAGAGCTAGAGCTCTCGAGACCGAGGTGACTTCTCTCCTTAGCGATATTACATATGATCCTCTCGAGACATGGATACTACCTAAGTCCGAGATGTTGTGCATAATTAGGTACCAAGAGGACCCTCCCGAAGATGCACGTGAAGACGGACAAGTCCCCAAGTCCACAGATGAAGAGAACCAACGGAAGGAGACAAGAACACCTCCCAGGCCCCGGACATCCGGCCGTGCCCCCAGACATCCGGCCCCTGGAGCGTCATCCACTATAGCTGCTTAACTACCAAGCACCTACAGGCCCCGGACATCCGGCCCCGCCAGCCCTGACATCTGGCCCTTTCCGAGCTCCCGCATATCCGGCCTCCAGCCCGGAAATCCGGACACCCCCGAACCCGAGAGCGACAAGGCCAGCCTCACCAGCCCGGACATCCGGCCCTCCGCGAACGCCCGGACGTCCGGCCTCCCCTGTCTACACACAGTGTAAGGGCCGAGTCCCATGTACCCCTTCGCCCACATAGACTATATATACTCTTATCCTACCTATGTTTTAGGGTTAGCATTGGTTTAGCTCATATTAAAGATAGAGCATTGCTCATCCACATCGGATCTATTCCATGAGAGAGACTGCGACCCCTCTTCGGAGAAGATCCCTTTGGATTCAAGACCCCTCTAAGGGAAGATCCCCTTATGGATTCAAGACCTCCTCGCGGAGAAGATTGTTACCTTTGTATCGTCCCTAGTTGACCGTGGATCGTGTGATCTCCTATGTACTCGAGGATCTAGCATATGTGTGACTATTTCTTGTTGTTTTAGTGATTTTCTCGTGTTTCCTCTCATGTTTCCCCTCGTGTTCTTCGTGTTCTTCACAGGATCCGCTCCTTTCGTGAAAGATCGGCCGATTAGGGTTCCACCCTACATCATTGTAGTTGATTACTATATGGTTTAATTGGTTTTAAGATTATATGTTCAGATCCAATATGCTATTTAATACCCCTCTGATCTTGATAATGATTATCATTTGTGAGTAGTTACTTTTGTTCTTGAGGTCACAGGAGAAATCATGCTGCAAGTAATCATGTGAAATTGTTATGTGTTCAATATTTTGATAGTATGTATGTTGCGATTCCCTTAGTGGTGTCATGTGAATGTCGACTACATGGCACTTCACCTTATTTGGGCCTAAGGGAATGCATTGTGGAGTAGCAATTAGATGATGGGTTGCAAGAGTGATAGAAGCTTAAACCCCAGTTTATGCGCTATTCTGTAAGGGACCGATTGGATCCAAAAGTTTAATGCTATGTGTTGGGGATATTACTATCAGTCATGACCCGCCCAGGAGGGGCCGGGTCATCCCCAATGGCGGGTTACGCAAGAAGTCCAGTAAACATTCAAGATGATAGTTTATTAAACCTTATAGAAGGCCCAAGGGCCTGGAGGCGGCTTAAGGCCCGATATTGTAAACCGTCGTATGTAAGGAAAGACTTGTAAAGAAAGGCATGTACAGGAAGCCACCGAGCCGGACACGATTATGAGCTGGCCGGGACTCTGTAGGCCACTAGGCGTCAACCCATGTATATAAGGGGCCGACCCGGTGGCGGCTTAGGGCAAGAAACAACAAAATCGATAACCAAGCCGGCGAGTTGAGCCTCTTGGTGATCGAAACCCCAGCAATACCAATCCCAACTAGATGTAGGCTTTTACCTTCATCGTAAGGGGCCGAACTAGTATAAAACCCTCTCGTGTCCTTTGTCCCGATTAACCCCTTTAAGCTTCCTAGTGCGATGGCCCTACGACTAAGTCCTTGCTCTAGGACATCTGCCGTGACAATTCCACGACAGTTGGCGCCCATCGTGGAGCCAGCGCACGGTGGATTTGAGTTCTTGAAGGGCAGCTTCGAAGGGCTCAAGGGATACGTTGTGGGCTGGATGACCAAGAGTCGTCGCGGCAAGCTCTACATCGACAACGAAGGCTGGGGCCCCGAGGCCGGCTCAATTGAGTACGGGTACTGGGTCCCCTTCGGCGGAATTCACCTCTTCATCAGTGAGTCAGGTCCTGAGCCGGACGTCCACACCAACCTCATCGAAACGGCTCGGCGCACGAGGACCACCCATGTTCAATCTGTCGTGAAGCATGCCTTCATAGGCTGCGTCCACAGCGGTGAATACTCTGAAGGATCGGTGAGGGCGGTGAGACGGCCGTCTGTTCTGACACTACATCATCAACGGGCAAGACGGACTCTTTGTACCAGCTGCAGGACGGCATGCTCAGGGGCTGTTTCGATGGAAGCAGTATTCCGGACCCCCTTGAGCCGCTGAATTGGGTCGGAATCTTCATGGCAGGAACACAGCCCAGGCAGAACTCTACAGTAGCGGCGGCAATAGCTACCGGGTCAGCTGCAGCCGGGTCAGGAGACCCCGCGCGCCCTCCGGCTCAGATCTTGATAGACCTCATGGATAAACTGACGACTCTGTTGACTGTCGTGGTAGAGCCGGCGGATAAGGCCTAGCATGAAGCAAAGGTGGCACGCGTACATGAAGAGATGGTGCAAGCTAAGGAAAATCTAGCCGCAAAGGAAGTCAGGATGGTGGCAGAGCGGGCAGCTTTAGATGTTCGTGCTCAACAGCTCCAAGCAGAGACCTTCCGGCTCTCGGTGGATCTGAATGCGTCGAACGAGGTCATGTGGAGGAGGCATCAGAAAACTCAATCACGTCTGCCTCTGACGCTCGATCCTAGGAATCTTTTTCACACACCCGGAGCTGGGGGAAGTAACCCACCGGAGGCACCCCGGATTACAACACCCGCGCACCGGTCCAGCCGCGTGCCATAGATCCGCCTCGTATAATTACCGCTCTGCCTCATTACGTCCCAACGCCGCTGGGTCACTTCTCCAACCCTTTGGAAAACCTCATCGTAGCATCGGCTCGCCTGGCGGATCTTCCGATGGAAGGTGACTCACTGGTGGCAGTTGAAACACGGAGGGTAAGAAAACTTCTTCAAACAGCTCTGGCGTAGCAGGATGCATACTCCTACAGTCGAGACAGGATCCATTCAACTCCTCGCCCAAGCCGGAGCCCGAGTTATAGTAGGCATATGGAATCCGCAGATATGTCAAGCAATGCTCAATGCCACAACCGGCCATACAGGCATGAGCCGGTGCGGGCTGGAGCCCTTAACTTGGCGGATCAGGAGAGGATTCGACAAGAGGCGGAACGAGCAGTTCAAATGGCAGCAGATCAGGTGGCTCATCAAACTTTTCCGGCTTATCCAGCAACCTCGGTCGAGGCAGGAGTGGCCACAAGAACCGGAGGCGTTCCTTGCTTGGTGTCGGCCATACGTAATGAGTGTTTGCCAAAGGATTTTAAGGGACCTCGTAAGGTGCCTAATAACACAGCTGACTTATAGCCGGGGCTTGGATTGAGAGTTATGAGATGGCTATGGAGTTATTGGAGGTCAGCGATGCGGCAATGGCCAAGTATTTCACTATGATGTTAGATGGAACAGCTCGTACTTGGTTGAAGGGATTGCCATCCAATTCTATCGGCTCATGGGCGGAGTTGAAGGCCTGGTTCATTCAGAACTTTAAAGACACATGTAAGCAGCCTATGTTGATTGTGGACCTGACCAATTGCAAGCAAGAGGATGGTGAATCCACAACCCATTGGGTGCGCCGGGTCAAGGAGATAATACATTCATCTGATAAGATGGATGCCGGCTCAGCAATCTTAATGTTGGAGAAAAATTGCTGTTTCGAACCTCTGAAGCAGAAGCTGGGGCGGCTCAAGCGTGACTATAATGACATGGGAACGTTGATGGCGGCTCTCGTCAAGTATGCTGATTCTGATACTACCAAGGACCTGGTGTCTGACGAAGAAAAGGCAGTAAAGGGAAAGAAGAACGGCAACGGCAAGGGTCACCAGCATAACCCGACGAATCAAGGAGGTAATAAACGTAAGGCTGATGAGTTTGTTGCTAACACCAATGCATAGGGCGGAAATCAATGGCCCAAGGGTAGACAGCCCCCTCGGTCGGGCGGGCTAGGTCCCACCCTTGAGCAATTGTTGAATGAGCCTTGTCCAAAGCACGTCACCCGAGAAAAGCCAGCCACCCACCTGTGGAAAGATTGTACGATCATGAAGGCTTTAAAAAATTCAAACGCGTTTGATGGAGGTCACGGCCCAGGTGGTGGCTCAGGTGGAGGCGGTTTCCAAGGCCCGGGCGCCGGCTTAGGTGGAGGAGGATTCCATGGTCAGGGCCATCCTGGTAACCAAGAAGGGTATAATCCGCAACCCGGCCAAGGTAATCAGCAGCATCAGTCCGGATATCAGAGCAACCCGAAGCAGCTGAATAGTGGGCAATACCATGTATTCACCACTAGCTTATGTAAGAGAGACCAGAAGCTTCACAAGAGGGCCGTCAATGCCATTGAGCCGGCGGTTCCACATTACTTATGTTGGTCAGAGCAGCCTATTATGTGGAGCAGAGAGGATCACCCACCCCGGATCGATAATCTGGGTCACTTGGCTTTGGTGGTGGCGCCTTAGGTTGGTGGATACAAATTCACTAAGGTACTCATGGATGGAGGCAGCAGCATCAACATCCTCTACTATGAGACGTTCCGTCGGATAGGATTGACTGATAAGAGTCTTAAACAATCCAACACTGTTTTTCATGGTGTGGTTCCTGGCAAGTCGGCATACCCAGTGGGTAAGATTGAACTAGAAGTAGCCTTTGGGGATGAGTATGACTCCAGAGCAGAAAAATTAACCTTTGAGGTGGTTAAGATCAAAAGCCCGTATCATGCTTTGTTTGGACGGCCGGCTTATGCCAAATTCATGGCTCGGCCGTGTTATGTGTATTTGCAGCTTAAGATGCCGGGTTATAAGGGCACCATTGCAGTACACGGGAGCCGGAAAATAGCTTTGGAGTGTGAAGAAGGTGATGCTGCCTATGCTGAATCTGTCTGTGCAATAGAGGAGTTAAATTTTTACAAAGATCATGTTGACCCGGCAGACATGATGTCATTAAAGAAACCAATAATAGAGCATGAGCCGGGGTTGAAGTTCAAATCAGCTGATGACACCAAGATGGTTGACTTTGTGCCTGGTGACTCATCCAAGCAGTTCATCATCAGTGCTAACTTGGATCCAAAATAGGAAAGCGCGCTCATCGAGTTCATCCGTGAGAACCAGGACATCTTCGCATGGAAACCTTCAGACATGCCGGGTGTCCCGAGGGAACTCGCTGAGCACACTCTCAATACTGATCCCAAGATTAAACCTGTCAGACAATTTCTCCGATGGTTTAATGAAGAAAGGCGCAAGGCCATTGGAGAAGAGGTGGCCCGGTTCTTGGCAGCTGGGTTCATTGTAGAAGTCTTTCACCTAGAGTGGTTAGCCAACCCGGTGCTTGTACTCAAAAAGAATGGCACCTGGTGTATGTGTGTGGATTACACCGATCTGAACAAGGCTTGTCCGGCTGATCCTTTTGCCCTCCCCCATAACAATCAGATCATTGATGCTACGGCGGGTTGCGCACGTTTGAGTTTTTTGGATGCTTATTCTGGTTATCATCAGATCAAGATGGCAGTCAAAGATCAGGAGAAGACAGCTTTTATCACTCCTTTTGGAGCTTTCTGCTATGTGTCTATGCCTTTTGGGCTGAAGAGTGCCCAGGCGACTTACCAACGGTGTGTGCAGAATTGTCTTCATGATCAAATTGGACGTAGTGTTCATGCTTATGTGGATGATATAGTGGTAAAATCCAGGAAGGAGGAAACCTTGGTCGCAGATCTGAAAGAGACTTTCGATAATCTCCAGGTCAACAAAATGATGCTTAACCCGGCCAAGTGTGTTTTTGGAGTCCCAGCTGGCAAGCTCTTGGGCTTTTTTTTGTCTAACCGAGGTATTGAGGCTAACCCGGAGAAAATCAAGGCAATTACATCCCTAGCCAAACCAACATGCATCAATGACATTCAACGACTGGCGGGTCGTGTCGCTGCTTTGAGCCGGTTCATAAGCCGGTTAGGGGAGAAGGCAATGCCTCTGTATCAGATGATGAAGAAAACAGATGATTTTGTTTGGAGTGATGCTGCAAACTCTGCTTTTGATGATCTGAAGACACAGCTTGCTGAGCCTCCAGTCCTGGCTGCTCCAGTTGAGAAAGAGTCTCTACTGTTATACATGGCCGCCAACTCACGAGCTGTTAGTGTGGCTATTGTGGTGGAGCGCAAGGAGGCTAGCAAGGAGCATCCGGTTTAATGGTCGGTTTTACTACGTCAGTGAGGTGCTAATTGAATCCAAGCAAAGATATCCACATTGGCAGAAGCTCGTATATGGGGTGTTCATGGCAAGCCGGAAGCTTAAGCATTATTTTCAGGGACATCCAATCACCGTGGTTAGCTCTCCTCCTTTGGAGACATCATTCATAATAGGGAAGCCACTGGACGAGTCGCCAAGTGGGCGATTGAGCTTGGGTCTCATTGGTTGAAGTATGTGCCACGTACCGCGATCAAATCTCAAGCACTAGTTGACTTCATTAATGACTGAACAGAGATGCAGATGCCAGAAGAAAAACCAGACAACACGTATTGGACTATTCATTTTGATGGGTCCAGACAGTTGGAAGGCTCGGGGGCTGGAGTTGTTTTAACCTCTCCTTGAGGTGACAAATTTTGTTATGTGTTACGGTTGATGTTTCCTTACACTAACAACGCAGCAGAGTATGAAGCTTTGCTCCATGGTCTTCGAGTGGCAAAAGAGATGAGTTTGAGCCGGGTCAGATGTCTTGGTGACTCAGATCTAGTGGCTCAACAGGTATCAGGCAAATGGGATTCCAAGGACACTCTCATGGCGGATTATCACCGGGAGGTTGATGCTGTTGCAGGGCATTTTAAAGGTTATCAGGTGGAGCACATTGACCATCAAAAGAACGAAGCAGCTGATGCTTTAAGCCGGTTGGGGTCTCAGCGTAAGCCGGTACCACCTAACACCTTTTTGGATGTTTTGCATAACCCGTCTGTCAAGTTGCCCACAGAAGAAGATTTAGCTGTTCCTGACCCGGAGGCGCAGTTGGTGGCGGCTCTTCATGTCATCCCAGATTGGACAGTGCCGTTCTTGGCTTACATGACCCAGGGAGAGTTGCCAGCGGATGAGACCCTGGCTCGACAGATAACCCGGCAGTCTAAGTCAATGATGATTTCGGATGGAGAATTATACCATCGCAGCGTCTCCGGAACGTTTCAGCGGTGTGTTTCCCCCGAAGAAGGTCAAGAAATACTTCGTGAGATCCTTGAAGGTGATTGTGGTCATCACGCCGGGTCAAAATCTCTGGTGGCCAGGGCTTTTTGTCACGGTTTTTACTGGTTGACGGCTCACGCTGATGCAGAGGATCTGGTCAGCAGATGTGATGGATGTCGAAAGTTTGCACGACAAGCGCATGTGCCGGCTCAAGAGCTCCGGATGATTCCAATCACTTGGCCGTTTGCGGTCTGGGGGCTTGACATGGTGGGACCTTTCAAAAGGTCTAAGGATAAAAAGACACATCTCTTAGTGGCAGTTGATAAATTCACAAAGTGGGTTGAGGTGGAGCCAGTGAGTAAGTGTGACACGGCCACGGCGGTTTAGTTCATGAAAAAGGTGATCTTCCGTTTTGGTTTTCCACACAGCATTATCACTGACAATGGCACTAATCCGTCCCAAGGGGCTATGGAGGAGTATTGTCAACGTGAGCACATCCGGCTTGATGTTTCTTCTGTAGCTCATCCTCAATCCAACGGTCAAGCTGAGAGAGCAAATCAGGAAATTTTAAAAGGTCTCAAACCCCGGCTTATGGTTCCCTTACAGCGAACGCCGGGTTGTTGGGTAGAGGAATTACCCTCGGTGTTGTGGAGTATCAACACCACACCTAACAGGTTACACACCTTTCTTCATGGTGTATGGAGCAGAAGCAGTGTTGCCTAGTGACATCCGTCATGACTTGTCCTGTGTGGCGGCTTATGTTGAAGCTAATAATGAACAAGCCAGATAGTATGCACTTGACTTGTTGGACGAAGAAAGAGACTTAGTAGCGGCTTGATCAACAATTTATCAATAGGACCTGCGTCGTTATCACAGCCGCCGGGTTAAGTTCAGGACTTTTCAGGAAGGCGACCTGGTGCTCCGGCTCATCCGGGATCAGTCAGATGCGCACAAGTTATCCCCACCTTGGGAAGGACCCTTTGTGGTCAGCAAGAATTTAAACAACGGGTCGTATTACCTCATCGACGTTCGAGAGCACAAAGATTCACGTAAGTCGGAGGAGGAGACCCGCTGGCCGTGGAACATTGCTCAACTTCGTCCATACTACACCTGAGCCACCAGCTCTCATCATGTACATACTTTAACATTGTATATACCATGATAAAGCAATAAAGTAAGACCATCGTTCTCTTTTCTTTTCAAGGTTATGCATCTTTGTTATTTCTTATTTTCAAATGACTATTAAGGAGCTGATCATATTTGAATCAAGTCTCACCTTTTTTGGTCCAGCTTATGATCGTATTCGAATCTAGCTGCAATTATCATGGTCACTTGGGGGCTTCCTATTCAAACATAGGTCGTATTCGAACCAAAGAGAACATAGCTGTCGTAACCCTCTTGATCGGCTCAAGGCCAAACTCACTAGGGGGGTTCTTGATTGTATCCGAATCATAGCTTAACCCCTTTTTGGTCCGACTTGGATCGTATTCGAATCAGGGTCGTTAAAAACCTCTCAAGGTCATTTAGGGGCTTCCTGTTCAAACATAGGTCATATTCGAACCAAAGAGAACATAGCTGTCGGTACCCTCTTGATCGGTGCAACGCCACAGCCACTGGGGGCTATATGGTCGTATTTGAACCTTAGCTTAACCCCTTTGGTCTGGTTTACTGATCGTATTCGAATCAGAAGCCACCAACCTTTAAATATAAGGTTAAATCATACTTGTTAACTGTTATTTGCCTTTGAGTTTCTTGTTGCAAATAATTAGCATGATCTTCTTCGCCGGCTTGTCTATTTGACAACAAGGCTAGCAAGGTATGATGATCATTAAAGTATTCAAAGGTATTGATTTCTCAGAAAGATTGAGTTATCAACTTCATTACCCGGGTTACTCAAGTCGGTGGTCTAAGGATCAAAGGTACAAGTATGTCTATTATTTATATATAATTGCCTGTTGCATTAACTAAAGAGTTAGTTTCATCCCTTGTCCTTTATTTATATCTGTTATCTGTTTTCTATTATGATAAACATATTGGATATAAGCCGGGTGTTTTAACCCGTTCGGTTCTAAGCCGCCAAACCAGTCTTTTCTCTTGTATCTACAGGGAACAGAGGTAATGTGTTGGCCTGGACTCGATCGTAGGATCTCATGTTCATGTGTGAGTTAATGTGTTGCAGAAACAATCATCAAATATAATGCATATATTGCCATCAGGAAACACGGAGTCACATACAGTGTTTTATGCACGATGGCATAAGCAAGGCATTCAGTGTTTTCACAGCTAAACTATTACACGGCTTTTTATAAGCCAATGAAGACGGTTATTATTCCTCCCTCGGCGGTTCACCGCCCTCTGTTGGCTGGAAGTTGGGTTTTGACCTGTCAAAACCATTCACGGCGACAAATTCTGCTTCATCGTCGATTACGCCTGCCGGGTCAACTTCCGGGGCAAATATATTTTCTCTTACAGGCGGGATCAAATCCGTCACCTTGTACGAGGGAGTCGCCATCTTCTTATTCTCAGCATCAAAACCCGGCTGATATTTTTCAATGTTGGTATCATCTCCAAGGGTAGTTGCCTGAGGCCGGACTCCGCGCACACAAGCCATGAAGTCATCCTGCTCAAAGGGAGATCCGTCTTCCTTCACGGTGGGATAGCCTCTAACCACGTTCGCCAGGTCTAGGTCTGGCACCCAAGCCTTGGAGCGGCTCAGCGCAGTCAAAGCCCCGGCTCGTGCATAGGAGTGCTTCACCTCTTGAAATCTAGCAGGCAGGATTGATAGTTTCTTCAAAACGTCGCTGAGCCAGTTGGGTCCTTGATTGGCAGGAGAGATGGCGGCAAGCGCCTGTAGTGCGCCAATATACAGTTGTTCTACTAAAGTGTACACTGCCTTCAGTTTAATCAAAGGATCTTGGCTCAGGTTCTTGCTTCGTGGGCCTGCGCATGTTTTACAAACAAACTCAGCTGGCGGCTTATAATCCGGATCAGCAAAAAGTACATAAGATTAAAAACGGACGGCTTACCAAAGATGGCGGACACCATTTGAGACACCCGGCCTTTTAAGCCGTTCAGCTCTGTTGACACCTCTTCAAGGGCTGCTTCAGCTCTCTCAGCGCGTTGTGTCAGAAGCATTTTTTCCTCTGCCCAGGTCTTCTTCTTGGCAGCCAAACTGGTCTTTAAGTTTTCCGTCTTAGAGAGACTTATTTGCAATTTGGAGTTAGCAGACTTAATTTCTGCTTCCTGACCAGCTAGCTGGGTCTTCGCATCAGTCAATTGCGATTTTAGTTCGGATAGGGCATTCTGCAAGAATACATACTCAGATAAGTCAAGATTTTGCTCAAAGGTTCAAATATCAAGATTCAAGTCTCAAGTACTTCCCAAAAAACCACTTGACACTTGGGGGCTAATGTATGCCAAATCAAATATTTATGACTTTAAAGACATACTTTAAGTCCCAAGTACTTTACAAAGTAATAGCACTTGGCACTTGGGGGCTAATGTATGCAATTCAGCAAGTTTCTCAAGGTTAAGCCGGAATATTAAGTTCTTTGAATATGGTACAAAACAATTTAAGGTACCAGCTCATTTATGATCAAAAAGAACCAGCCCTTGGGGACTACAGGTGAAGTTTTGTTCTGTTTTATTGAATTCAAGAAAATCAAAGGTAAAGGTCTTGGCCTATATGCTAAAGTCTACAGATCATTCCGGTTGTTTCATAATCTGAAGACTTGGGGGCTGAAGGAATATAGATAAGCCGGAAGAACATACCTCATATTTCAGCTGCAACTGTTTGACCACTTCAATCTCAGAGTCGCGCTGGAGTGCACGTGACTGAGATAGCCGGATAAGATATCGTTGGCATTTAGATGGTCGTAATTGGCAACGTCAAAGCGCACTTTCTGCCTCTCCAATGCCTCTTGTTTCACAGTACACCGAGCCAGCACAGTTGGATTCCCTGGTTCAATAAAGCGACTCCCGGTGATCTGAATGTCTTGTGCAGACGGTGATGGCGGGTTGGCTGAGCTTGATGGTCCAGTAGCAGAAGGGTTCACAGTGGTCTCATCAAACGATGGCTTAGGAGGATTTGCTTCTGCATCAATAGGTGGGTCTTCTGGAGCATCGGTTAATGGAGAAGATGGCCTGGCTAGGTCAGATGCAAGCACCGGCGGGTCTTCTGCCGGTTTTGCTACCTTTGCCTTCTTGTATTTAGCTTGGCCACTAAGAAAAATGTTGCAGGATTGTCAATATAAAGATACAATTGGAACAACCCGGAAAACATGAGGATTTTTCATTACCCAGGGGCAGTCTTGAAGGCTGGAAATTGCGTCTGCGATGAGTCGCCAGAAGAGCGAGACACCTCCTGAAAAGATAAAATAGAGTTAAAGTAATACAAGGGGAAGGATCCATTAAACAGAGTTAAAGATAGAAAGAAGTAAACCTCATTCGGGCGCTTCTGAGGAGTTTGTTGAAGAACGACAGCCGGCTCATCTTCAGTCCGAGCTTGACGGTGGCTTTCATGTTGCTGCTTTTTCAAATGAAAGTTGGGATCCAAGTGAGCTAAAGGGTTAGAAAACCTTACTTTACGGATCACTCGTCAAACTTTTTGTCTTGGCAAGGGCTCGGAGTCATAGGAAATGATAGTTACCTCTGCTTCCACAGCCTGACTGGCCCCAGTGTCATCCTGGTAAGGATCAGTGTCAATAACATTGTTAAAAAATTGGCTAAGGGAATCAAGGGCTACCTCCGAATCAGATGTGTCATCAAGCTTCATCCAATCTTCAGCAGTGTTTTTTTCTTCTTTTTCGACCTCCGGGTCGTTTTCTTGGCGTTTATGGCGGCGGCTTTCGCTTTCTTGGCAGCCTCGTGGTCATACTTAACTTTCCAGAAGTTAGAGTTGGCTTGCAGATAGGTAAAAACAAGATAAAGAGTCAGGCAAGTATTAAAGCAATATGTCTGGGAAAATACAAAGGAGAGAAATAAGTATATCCTTACTTCTGGCACCGGGTTAAGCTGGCAGAAGGGGTTTAACCCGATGACACTGCAATCTTTGTATTTCCCCTTTACCAGAAGAGTTGACATTGAAACAATATCTTCTTCTGTTAATTGAACGGGGCTGTGACGAAGAGAGTCATCTGGGCCTCCACCATACTCATACATCAGCTTTGATCGACGGCTTAAAGGGATGACCCGCCATGAGATCCAGCAGCGAGTCAAATCAACTCCAGTTAACCCGTTCCCTAATAGAGCATTAATCCTTTTGATGGAGGGTATCAGCCTCTTGCGTTCAGCGGCAGTAAGCTTGTCAGGAAGCGTGAACTTGGAGTCAAGACGATCGGGGCGATAACCCGGCAGTGGCTTCTCGTTCGCCGGCGAAATGTCTTGACAGTAGAACCAAGTCTGGTTCCAGTCCTTTGGGTGACTTGGTAAGACTATGAGAGGGAAGACAACACCCTGCCGACGCTGAATTGAGATGCCTCCGAGTTCCAAGCTGAGGCCGTTGGTGCACTCGTTCTGCTGATTCAAATAAAAGTATTCTCTAAACAACTCCACGATCGGCTCTTGCTGAAGATATACCTCACAGAGCACTTGGAAGTTACAGATGTTAGATACGGAATTGGGCCCGATATCTTGAGGGTGGAGCTTGAAAAAGTGGAGGACCTCTCTGAAGAACTTTGAGCCGGGCGGTGAGAAGCCATGGTTCATGTGGTCAGTGAAAACAATTACTTCGCCGTCTCTTGGATTGGGCTGTTCTTCTTCCGAGTCAGGGGCACAGTAAGACATGACGGTTTTCGCTAGCAGAAATCCTATGGTGAAGAACTCTTTCAAACGTTCCTCAGTTACGGTTGAGGGAACCCAGTTACAGATGGTTGGTGCTTTGGACAGCATGAAGTGCAAAGAAGAACTGAAAAGCAACATGCCGGTTTATTTTAATGGTGAGATTGACAGTTAAGATGCAAACAAGTAATGGCAGCTTAGTTAAGGGCTAATGACATATAAGGAAAATTAAGTCGGCATGATAAGCCGCCATGACTACAGATATTTGAAGAAGGCAATTTCAGCTAAGTGTTGAGACAAACAAGTTTCTTAAATTGTTTGGTATTATTCCAGATCAAATGGCTATTCAAAATGGAAAAAATTCTAGACCTAAAAAAGTTCAGCGCAGAAGAGTATGTAAGTTCTAATGCAGCCTTTGAAACAGAGAAAGGGGTCTGTGGATCAAGAAAAGGCACAAGAACACTACCGCACGAGCATATATATATATATATTTTGGATCAAGAAGAGGCCTACAGTGGAAAAACTACAAGGGACTACGATGAACTCAGAAGAACATGAAAGAATCTGGAAACCCTAAGTGCGGATTTGAGAAGTGAAATGAAGAGAACTTACAATCACAGGTCTTCTGCGGAGGTCGTCGCTGTTGTCTGGATCGGTTCAGGTTGATGCATCGGCCAACGTCGATGGAGACAGAGGTGAAGCACGGCGGTGGCGAAGCTCGAGCAGTAGGGGGTGCGCGAGAGGAAGAAGGCGGAGCGATAGAGGAGAATGAGGAAGGCCGAGGCGTGCCTATTTATAAGGAAAGATGTGAACAGACGGGCGCAAAAATCGAGGAGAGCCGAATAATGGTTATCTAGCTACACAGACACCTCGATTCTCGGGAAGCATTAAAGGTAAAAGATCTGTTGGGAGATGACGTCATGGAAGTTCTTTGCGTTTTCAAGAGATGACATCACAGCGGGTTACGAAAACTTCAACGAAGATAAGAAGATGGATTTTTGTCTAAGTATTGAAGATTGACAAAGAATGAAATTCAAAGTCAACCTGGGGCCTAATGTTGGGGATATTACTATCAGTCATGACCCACCCAGGAGGGGCCGGGTCAGCCCCAATGGCGGGTTACGCAAGAAGCCCGGTAAACATTCAAGACGACAGTTTATTAAACCTTATAGAAGGCCCAAGGGCCTGGAGGCGGCTTAAGGCCCGATATTGTAAACCGCTGTATGTAAGGAAAGACTTGTAAAGAAAGGCATGTAAAGGAAGCCACCAAGCCGGACACGATTATGAGCCGGCCGGGACTCTGTAGGCCACCAGGCGTCAACCCATGTATATAAGGGGACGACCCGGTGGCGGCTTAGGGCAAGAAACAACAAAATCGATAACCAAGCCGACGAGTTGAGCCTCTTGGTGATCGAAATCCCAGCAATACCAATCCCAACTATACATAGGCTTTTACCTTCATCGTAAGGGGCCGAACTAGTATAAAACCCTCTCGTGTCCTTTGTCCTGATTAACCCCTTTAAGCTTCCTAGTGTGATGGCCCTACGACAAAGTCCTTGCTCTAGGACATCTCTCGTGACAATTCCACGACACTATGGTTAGAATTTATTCTTAATACTTTTCTCATAGTTGCGGATGCTTGCGGGAGGGTTAATCATAAGTAGGAGGTTTGTTCAAGTAAGAACAACACCTAAGCACCGGTCCACCCACATATCAAATTATCAAAGTACAGAACACAAATCAAACCAACATGGTGAAAGTGACTAGATGAAAATGCCATGTACCCTCAAGAATGCTTTGCTTATCATAAGAAACCGTTTTGGCCTGTCCTTTGCCTCAAAAGGATTGGGATACCTTGCTGCACTTTTGCTACTATTGTCGTTACTTGCCCGTTACAAATTATCTTGCTATCAAACTACTCTGTTACTTACAATTTCAGCACTTGCAGACATTACCTTGCTGAAAACCACTTGTCATTTCCTTCTGCTCCTCATTGGGTTCGACACTCTTACTTATCGAAAAAAGCTAAAATTGATCCCCTATACTTGTGGATCATCAATGCTATTTTCTGGCGCCGTTGCCGGGGAGTGAAGTACCTTTGGTAAGTGGAATTTGGTAAGGAAACATTTATATAGTGTGCTGATATTTAGTGTCACTTGTTACTAAGGAAAACAATCCTTTGAGGGGTTTGTTCGGGGTATCTTCACCTCGACTGGAACCACATTTAGCTACCCCTCAACCTACTGACCTACTAGAAATATTGAATATGAAATTCCTTCGGGTATGATAGAACAACTGCTAACTAATCCTTATGTAAGAGACGAAATCGAACATCCTGATATGCACTTGATATATGTAGAACAAATTTGTGGATTGTTCAAGATTGCAGGTTTACCCGGAGATGAAGTTATGAAGAAGGTTTTCCCTTTATCTTTGAAGGGAAAAGCATTGGCATGGTATAGGCTATGCGATGATATTGGATCCTGGAATTGAAGTTGATTGAAATTGGAGTTCCATCAAAAAAATTATCCTATGCATCTAGTCCATCGTGATCGGAATTATATATATAATTTTTGGCCTTGTGAAGGAGAAAGTATCGCTCTAGCTTGGGGAAGCCGAATTCAATGTTACATTCAAGCTCCAATCATGAGCTCTCAAGAGAAATTATTATCCAGAATTTTTATGCTCGGCTTTCTCATAATGATCAAACCATGCTTGATACTTCTTGTGTTGGATATTTTGTGAAGAAGACTATTGAATTCCGGTGAGATCTTTTGGAAAAAATTAAATGCAACTCTAAAGATTGGGAACTCGACGAAGGTAAAGAGTCAGGTATTAAGCGTAAGTATGATTGTGTTAAATCTTTTATGAATACCGATGCTTTTCAAAAGTTTAGCATTAAATATGGACTTGACTCTAAGATTGTAGCCTCCTTTTGTGAATCATTTGCTACTCATGTTGATCTCCCTAAAGAGAAGTCATTTAAATATCACCCACCTATTAAAGAACTAGTACCAGTTAAATAAGAAACTATAATTTATAATGTAGACCCAGATGTTCCTACTGCTTATATTGAGAAACCACCTTTCTCTGTTAGGATAAAGGAACATGCTAAAGTTTCAACTGTGGTCAAAAAAAGCTATATTAGAACACCTAAACCTGATGAACAAATTAAAGTAGAACCTAGTATTGCTATGGTTAAATATCTCTTGGAAGAAGATGTAGTTGGGCATGTTATTTACTTATGTGAAGAAGCTGCTAGAATTGCCAAACCTGATAAAAAGGATAAACATAGACATGTTGTTGGCATGCCCGTTGTCTTAGTTAAAATAGGAGACCACTGTTATCATGGTTTATGTGACATAGGTGCTAGCATGAGTGCTATTCCTTATTCTTTATATCAAGAAATTATGAATGACATAGCACCCGCAGAGATAGAAGACATAGATGTTACTATCAAACTTGCTAATAGAGAGACTATATCACCAATTGGGACTGTTAGAGATGTTGAAATCTTGTGTGGGAAAATAAGATACCCTACTGATTTTCTTGTTCTTGGTTCCCCCCAAGATGACTTATGTCCCATTATCTTTGGTATACCTTTCTTGAACACCGTTAATGCTAAGATAGACTGTGAGAAACAAACTATCGGTGTTAGTTTTGGTGATGAGTCTCATGAGTTTAAATTTTCCATGTTTAGTAGAAAACTTCATGAAAAAGAATTGCCTAGTAAGGATGAATTAATTGGTCTTGCTTCTATTGTTGTGCCTCCTACTGATCCACTAGAATAATATTTGCTAGACCATGAAAATGATTTATATATGCATGAAAGAAATGAAATAGATAATATTTTCTTTGAACAACGTCCTCTGCTTAAACACAATTTGCCTATTGAAACTCTAGGAGGTCCTCCTCCATGTGAAGGTGATCCTGTGTTTGAATTAAAACAATCGCCAGGCACTTTGAAATATGCTTATCTTGATGAAAAGAAGATATATCCTGCTATTATTAGTGCTAACCTTTCAGGACATGAAGAAGAAAGATTATTGAAAGTTCTAAGGAAGCACCGAGCTGCTATTGGATATACTCTTGATGATTTAAAGGGCATTAGTCCCACTCTATGTCAGCACAAAATTAATATGGAACCTGATGCTAAACCCGTTGTTGATCACCAAGGTCGGTTAAATCCAAAAATGAAGGAAGTGGTAAGAACAGAAATCTTAAAACTTCTGGAAGTAGGTATAATCTATCCTATAGCTGATAGTAGATGGGTAAGTCCTATTCATCGTGTCCCTAAAAAGGGAGGTATTACTGTTGTTCCTAATGATAAGAATGAACTTATTCCACAAAGAATTGTTACAGGTTATAGAATGGTAATTGATTTTAGAAAATTAAACAAAGCAACTAGAAAAGATCATTACCCTCCGCCTTTTATTGATCAAATGCTAGAAAGATTATCTAAGCACACACATTTTTACTTCCTTGATGGATATTCTGGTTTTTCACAAATACCTGTTTCTCAACCTGATCAAGAAAAGACCACTTTTACTTATCCCTTTGGAACTTATGCTTATAGATATATGCCTTTTGGTTAATGCAATTCACCTGCTACCTTTCAAAGATGTATGACTGCTATATTCTCTGACTTTTGTGAAAAGATTGTTGAGGTTTTGATGGATGATTTCTCTGTTTATGGGAAGTCTTTTGATGATTGTTTAAGCAATCTTGACCGAGTTTTGTAGAGATGCGAGCAAACAAATCTTGTCTTGAATTGGGAAAAGTGCCACTTTATGGTTAATGAAGGCATTGTCTTGGGTCATAAAATTTATGAAATAAGTATTGAAGTGGACAAAGCTAAGGTTGATGCAATTGAGAAAATGCCATGTCCTAAAGATATCAAAGGTATTCGTAGTTTCCTAGGTCATGTTGGTTTCTATAGGAGATTTATCAAAGACTTCTCTAAAATTTCTAGGACTCTTACGAGTCTTTTGCAAAAGGATATTCCTTTTGTTTTTTATGATGATTGTTTAGAAGCCTTTGAAACACTCAAGAAAGCCTTAATTTTTGCACCTATTGTTCAACCACCTGATTGGAACTTGCCTTTTGAAATTATGTGTTCTGCTAGTGATTATGCTGTTGGTGTTGTGCTAGGACAAAGAGTTCATAAGCTGAATGTCATTCATTATGCTAGTAAAACTCTAGACAGTTGTGCTCAATGAAATTATTCTACTACGGAAAAAGAGTTCTTAGCAGTGGTGTTTGCTTGTGATAAATTTAGATCTTATATTGTTGATTCAAAAGTAATTGTTCAACCCGATCATGCTGATATTAAATATCTTATGGAAAAGAAAGATGCTAAACCTAGACTTATTCGATGGGTTCTCTTGCTACAAGAATTTGATTTACATATCACTGATAGAAAAGGAACCGAGAACCCCGTAGCTGATAACTTTTCTAGGCTTGAAAATGTGCCTGATGACCCACTACCTATTGATGATAGTTTTCCTAATGAATAGTTAGCTACAATAAATGTTGCTCACAACACTCCTTGGTATGCTGACTATGAATTACATTGTTGCTGAATATTTACCACCTAGTTTTACATATCAACAAAAGAAAAAAAATCTTCTATGATTTAAGACACTACTTTTGGGATGACCCACATCTTTATAAAGAAGGAGTGGATGGTATTATTAGATGTTGTGTACCTGAGCATGAACAGGGACAAATCCTACGGAAATGTCACTCCGAAGCTTATGGAGGGCATCATGCTGGAGATATAACTACTCACAAGGTATTGCAATCTAGATTTGTTGGCCTACTCTCTTCAAGGATGCCCATAAGTTCGTCTTATCTTGTGATGAATGACAAAGAATAGGTAATATTAGTAAGTGTCAAGAAATGTCTATGAATTATTCACTTGCTATTGAACCATTTGATGTTTGGGGATTTGATTACATGGGACCTTTTCATTCCTCTAATGGGTATACACATATTTTGGTTGTTGTTGATTATGTTACTAAATGGGTAGAAGCTATTCCAACCAGTACTGCTGATCACAACACCTCTATTAAAATGCTTAAGGAAGTTATTTTCTCATGGTTTGGAGTCCCTAAATATTTAATGACCGATGGTGGTTCACACTTTATTCATGGTGCTTTCCGTAAAATGCTTGCCAAGTATGATGTTAACCATATAATTGCATCACCTTATCATCCTCAATCTAGTGGTCAAGTTGAACTTAGCAATAGAGAAATAAAATTAATTTTGCAAAAGACTGTCAATAGGTCCCGGAAGAATTGGTCTAAGAAATTAGATGATGCACTTTGGGCTTATAGAACATCATACAAATATCCTATGGGTATGTCTCCTTATAAAATGGTTTACGGAAAAGCTTGTCATTTGCCTCTTGAATTAGAACATAAAGCATATTGGGAAATCAAAGAACTCAATTATGATTTCAAACTTGCCGGTGAAATGAGGTTATTTGATATTAGCTCGTTAGATGAATGGAGAACCCAAGTTTATGAAAATGCCAAGTTGTTTAAAGAAAAAGTCAAAAGGTGGCATGATAAGAGAATCCAAAAGCGTGAGTTTAGAGTAGTAGAATATGTTCTTTTGTACAACTCTCATTTCAGATTCTTTGCAGGAAAACTCCTCTCAAAATGGGAAGGACCCTATGTTATCGAGGAGGTTTATTGTTCTAGAGCCATTAAAATAAATAATGTCGAAGGTACTAACCCAAAGGTTGCTAACGGGCAACGAATAAAACATTATATCTCAGGTACGCCCATTAATGTTGAAAGTAATATTATCCAAACTTTGACACCAGAAGAACACATGAAATAGTCCTTCCAGAACACTCCAGAATCGTGAAAATAGGGAGGTATGTCATACGATAAGTAAATAGACTCTGAAAATCCGCAAAGATTTTTTTGTCAGTTTTAGAATATTTAGAAAATTAGAAAAATAAGAAACTTTCAGGAAGCGTACCCTGGTGGGCACAAGACACCAGGGTGCGCCTGGATTGCCAGGCGCGCCCAGGTGAGCTGGGTACCTTCTGGACTCCGTTTTTCTACAGCTTGCTTGTTTCCAAGATAAAAAATCTTTATATACTCCCCTCCCCGAACCTATTGACCACCGTATCGCAGAGAAATCTTATGTTTTCTTTTCTTGTTGCTTTCCTATCAGATCTGAAAATATGTCGTCCCAAGACTCTGAGGGTGAGAGTTATGCTGCTGATTTCATCACAAACCCCAAGTCCTATGGGGATGTGGAGCACAATGGCTAGACCACAGAGGAAGAGGAGGACTATTATCCTAGGGAGAAGCATGACACGCGATCAAATGAAGACGAACCGCCGCTACCTCAACCTGGGGACATGCATGTGGAATTCAAGAAGTCAAGCCTCCCCAATAAAGCAAAGAGGCTGAAGGTTCAGTTTATACCTTTTCGCCTATGTAAGAGGGTACTGGAGCTTGAGCACGAGGTCGGTGAATTGAAGGAGGAAAATTCCATCCTCAAGCGTAAGCTAAGGAAGAAGCGCAAACCATCTACATCATCTACACAACCACCTCCCTCTTCATTATCAAAAGAGAATTGAGTATCGGGTATGGGCACTCCCCTTTGCTTCAGCCAAGCTTGGGGGAGGTGCACCGGTATCGTATCATCCCCACTATATTTTGCCTTTACTTATTTTAGTTTGATCTTTTGCTTTAGATGAATAAAAGTTTGGTTTGATCCTTTCTTTTCAATAGTTTGCTTAGTGATCTATCCTTGTAATCGTGTGCGAGATATATGATGTCGCTTGAAGCTACAGTATTTTCCCCAAAGATGAAGGGATGATGCAGCACAGCAGCGTAGGTATTTCCCTCAGATATGAAACCAAGGTTATCGAACCAGTAGGAGAACCAAGAAACACAACGTAAATAGCCCCTGCACACAAATAACAAATACTGGCAACCCGATGTGTTAAAGGGGTTGTCAATCCCTTTCGGGTAATGATGCCAGAAATTGGTGCGTTGGCGGGAGAAAGTTGTAAATATTGATAGATAGATCGCAAAATAAAATAAATTGCAGCAAGGTATTTTTGGGTTTTTCGATTAATAGATCCGAAAATAAAAGCAAACAAAAATAGATCGCAAAGACAAATAATATGAGAAAGAGACCCGGGGGCCGTAGGTTTCACTAGTGGCTTCTCTTGAGAAAAATAGCAAATGGTGGGTAAACAAATTACTGTTGGGCAATTGATATAACCTCAAATAATTATGACGATATCCAGGCAATGATCATTACATAGGCATCACGTCCAATATTAGTAGACCGACCCTGCCTGCATCTACTACTATTACTCCACACATCGACCGCTATCCAGCGTGCATCTAGTGTATTAAGTTCATGGAAAAACAAGTAATGCAATAAGAACGATGACATGATGTAGACAAGATCCGTTTATCTATGGCGGTGGATATAGATCCCATCTTTTTATCCTTAGTAGCAACGATACATACATGTCGGTTCCCTTTCTGTCACTGGGATCAAGCACCGTAAGATCGAACCCACTACCGGGCACCTCTTCCCATTGCAAGATAAATAGATCAAGTTGGCCAAACAAAACCCAAATATCGAAGAAGAAATACGAGGCTATAAGAGATCAAAGAAACTCAAATCACTTTCATGGATATAATTTTATTTTGTGAATATGGATATAAAAATATATGACTGATCATAAACTCAAAGTTCATCGGATCCCAACAAACACACTGCAAAAAGAGTTACATCATATGGATCTCCAAGAGACCATTGTATTTAGAATCAATAGAGAGAGATGAAGCCATCTAGCTACTAACTACAGACGCGAAGGTCTACAAAGAACTACTCATGTGTCATCGGAGAGGTACCAATGGAGGTGGTGAACCCCATCCGAGATGATGTCTAGATTGGATCTGGCGGTTCTGGACTTTGCGGCGGCTAGGTGAATATTTTGTCGATGCTTCTAGGGTTCTAGGATTTTTGGGGTATTTGTAGAGCAAAGAGGCGGTCCAGGGGGCACCCGAGGTGGGCACAACCCACCAGGGCGCTCCTGGGCCTCCTGGCGCGCCCTGGTGGGTTGTCCCCTCCTCGGGACTCCCCCTAGGTGCAACGAGGGCCCAACTTCTTCCTTTTGGTCCATAAAAAATCATCTTAAAGTTTCGTGGCATTTGGACTCGTTTGATATTGATTTCCTGCGATGTAAAAAACATGGAAAATAGCACCTGGCACCTGGCACTATGTCAATAGGTTAGTACCTAAAAATGATATAAAATGCCTATAACATGATTATAAAACATCTAAGATTGATAATAAAACAGCATGGAACAATCAAAAATTATAGATACTTGGAGACGTATCAGCATCCCCAAGCTTAACTCCTACTCGTCCTCGAGTAGGTAAGTGATAAAAATAGAATTTTTGATGTGGAGTGATGTTCATCATGTCATATCATATTCTTTTCTTTATAGCATGGACATTTGGACTTTTATGTGATTCAAAGCAACAGTCTAGTTTTGACATAATAATTTAGATACTCAAGCATATCAACAAGCAAACATGTCTTTCAAAATATCAATGCTAAAACAAGTTATCCCTAGCCCATCATGCTCAAACATTGATCCATTTATGGAACACACTCGAATATTAGCTACACCCGATACTTAAGTACGATCATATTGCCTCCTAGTTGGTGCTTTTTATGAGAGAATATGGAGACTCAAATTCAAAAATAAAACTGCATAAGGTAAGAGAAAGGACCTTCATAGAGGGAAGTAGGGATTTGTAGAGGTGCCAGAGTTCAAAGCAAAAAATTAGAGATAAAAACATTTTGAGAGGTGTATCCATCCCACCAATGAAAATGACTTAGAGTTCCCAACACTTTCCATGCTAGATATGCCATAGGCGGTTCCCAAACAGAAAATAAAGTTTATTCCTTTTTCCACCATTCTTTCACTTTCCATGGCTAACCGTATCCACGGGTTCCCTCCATACCAACACTTTCCAAGGAATTTATTATTTGACAGCATAAAGTAAATTCATTTGTTTTTGCATTTCGGGACTGGGCATCCCTAAGACCTTTGCCTTACTCTCGTGCAATGACAAGTGAATAAACACTCATCTTGAGAATAACACATCCAGCATGGAAAATATTAGCCACCCCTCACCGCTCCGCGAGCGAAACAAACACACAAAAGAAAAGTTTATTTTGAAAATTAGAGATGGCACATGCAAATTTGCTTAGAACGGCAAAATAATACCGCTTATAGGTAGATATAGTGGACTCATGTGGCAAAACTGGGTTAAAGGATTTTGGATGCACAAGTAGAGGTCATACTTGGTGCAAAATGAAGGCTAGCAAAAAGATTGAGAAGCGACCAACCAAGAAACAAATAATCTCATAAGCAAGCATTAAGCATAATTAACACCGAATAATGCACCACAAGTGGGATATAATTTTCATTGCATGATTATTGACTTTCGTGCGTGCATAGGGAATCACAAACCTTAACACCAATATTCTTACTAAAGCATAATTACTCATCAAGATGACTCACATATCACATCATCATATCTCAAAACTATTACTAAGAATCAAGTTTATTTTCTCCAATGATCTTCATCACATTTTTTTTACTTTATCCTCCTTGGATATCTATCACTTTGGGACTAGTTTTCATGTGTTGATTTTCATAAGCACAACCAAATATAAGTGAAGATCATGAGCATAACAAATTTTCTTTCTATCAAAATAATTTAAGTAAAGCAAGAGAGAATTTCTTCAAAAAATAACAAAGCACACCGTGCTCAAAAAGATATAAGTGAAGCACTAGAGCAAGTCCTAGCTCATTAAAGATTTAAGTGAAGCATAGAGAGCAATTCTAACAAGTCATGATATAATTTTGGCTCTCTCAAATAGGTGTGTCCAGCAAGGATTGATGACCTGAAACACAAAACAAAACCAGCAAAGACACATATCATACAAGACGCTCCAAGAAAAACACATATCATGTGACGAATAAAAATATAGCCTCGAGTGAAATACTGATATTTGTTGGAAGAAAGCAGGGATGCCACTCGGGGGCATCCCCAAGCTTAGTTGGTTGCTCATTCTTGGATAATAGCTTGGTATGACAGGGCATCCCCAAGCTTAGGCTCTTGCATCCTTCCTTCATCCATCGTAAGATAACCCAAAACTTGAAAACTTCAATCACACAAAACTCAACAAAGCCTTCGTGAGATCCGTAAGTATATGAATAATAAATCACTACTTAAGTGTTGTATCAAACCAATTCATATTTTGTTTTTGTATTATATCTACTATATTCCAACTTTTATATGGAAAAAAACTCATCAAAGAAAACCATAGAGCCATCAAAATAAGCACACAACACAAAGTAAACAGAATCTGTCAATACAGAACAGTCTGTAGCAATCTGGCTATTTAGAATACTTCTGTAAACCCAAAAACTCTGAAAAATTAGGAAGACCTGATAAATTTGTATATTGATCTACTGCAATTGAATGGGTATTTTATCGCTCTCTCGTAAAAAATGATAATTGTTTTCATGAGCGCAAAACTTTCTATTTTTTCAGCAAGATCAAACAACTATTGCCCAAGAAGATCCTAAAGGCTTTACTTGGCACAAACACTAATTAAAACATAAAAAACACAATCATAATAGTAGCATAATTGTTCTAACACTCAAAAACAGGAAGCAAGAAGCAAAAATAAATTTTATTCATTGGGTTGCCTCCTAACAAGCGCTATAGTTTTACGCCCTTAGCTAGGCATAAAGCAAGGATCTAGGTTTTGTCATCTTTGGTTCGAGATCCATAAGATGCCCTCATGATTGCTTCATATGGTGTCCCAATTCTTGTTCTAGGAAAGTGTTCCATACCCTTCCTCAAAGGAAATTGGAACTTAATATTGCCTTCTTTCAAATCAATCACGGCACCTATAGTGCGTAAAAACGGTCTACCAAGAATAATTGGACAAGACGGATTGCAATCAAAATCAGGAACAATAAAATCTATGGGAACATAATTCCATTTTCAAGAATTAGAACATCATTAATTCTTCCCATAGGCTTTTTAATAGTAGAATCCGCCAAGTGCAAATTGAAGGAACATTCTTCAAGATTGGTAAGACCAAGCACATCACATAAAGATTTCGGAATTGCAGAAACACTAGCACCCAAGTCACACAAAGCAAAATACTCATAATTTTTAATCTTGACTTTGATAGTAGGTTCCCACTCATCATGCAATTTTCTAGGAATTGATACTTCTAATTCCATTTTTTCTTAAAGAGCTTTCATCATAGCATCAACAATATGTTTAGTAAAAGCTTTGTTTTGTTCATAGGCATGGGGTGAGTTTAGCATGGATTGCAACAAAGAAATACAATCAATCAAAGAGCAACTATCATAATTAAAGTCTTTGTAATCCAAAAGAGTGCGCACATCACTAGCTAAAGTTTTGACCTCTCCAAACCCACTTTCATCAATTTTCTCAACAAGATTTTCACCCTCCAAAAAATTGGGACACCTTCTACCTAAAGTTGACTCTTCTCTAGTACCTTTGTCATCAATCTTAACTTTACTAAACAAGGAATAAATAGAAGAAACACCAATAATTTTAATATCTTCATCACTTTTGCAAGAATAATCACTAGAAAAAGCTTTCTCTAAAAATTCTCTTTTAGCTCTAAGCATAGCAGTTCTTTTCTTACTTTGATCCATAGAAACATAAAGAGCTTTAATTGATTCATCTACTTTAGGCACAAAAAATTTTATCTTGAGATTTTCCACATCATGAGCAATTCTATCAACATTTCTAGACAAATCATCAATCTTATTCAACTTTTTTTCTATGGAAATGTTGAAAGCCTTTTGGGTGTTGATAAGTTCTTTAATGTTATTCTCCAGATCAGAGGTGTTCCTATTATTATTGTAAGATTGATTTCCATAGGAATTAGCATGATTATTAGAGGAATTACTAGGAAAAGGCCTAGGATTAAAATTACCTCTATAAGCATTGTTATTGAAATTATTACGAGAGATAAAATTCACATCTATGGCATCATTATTTTTCTTAATCAAAGTAGTGTCGGATTTCGGGTTCTGGCAGACCCTTGAGGTTCGAACACTGGGGTGCGCGCGGAGATCTCTCTCCTACCGATCTACGTCCAATCTCCTCACGTGATCTAAGCTGGAAACAACGAACAACACAAGGGACACGAGATTTATACTGGTTAGGGCCACCGTTGTGGTGTAATACCCTACTCCAGTGTGTGGTGTGGTGGATTGCCTCAGGGGCTGATGATGAATAGTACAAGGGAAGAACATCCTCGCGAGAGGTGTTCTTGAGCTGGTGTGATAAACTGCTGGGGTGAGTTCAGTCACCTCTCTCTCTCTCTCTCTGCTAGGGTTCTACCAGATCTCTCCCTGTCTCCCTCTCTCGATGCCCCCCTACTCTGTGGTGGCTAGCTCTATTTATAGAGGCCCTGGGCCTCTCCCCAAATAATGAGCGGGAAGGGCGCCAACAATTAGCCATTTTGAAGGGGAACATCTAGTACAAGTTATCCTGACCAAAGGTGGTCTTCGGCTGCCAAAAGCACTGGTGATGATGCCGTCTTGGGCTCCACGGTGACCTCCGTCCTGACGCTCTGCTGGTCTTGGTCTCGTTGCACCGGAATGGTAACCTTTGCCCAATGCCTTGGCATGTGCTTGCCCCCTTTGCACCAAAGGGGAAACAAGGACACTGCGCAGGCCGGCACCCGCTTGGTCTCGATCGTCATGACTTGCGTCACGAGATCCTCGCGAGGTACCCCTGCCTTGATCTCTCTGTCTTCTCGCGAGCCTGCCTGATGAGGCTGCCTCTGAGGAAACTTCCTATCGTCCGCCCCGCGAGGCTTGGCCCCTCGCGAGGGTCTTGAGCTTCAGCTGATGAAGATGGGTCGCACTGGGCCCCCACTTGAGCCACGCTGCAGGCAGGCAAGTCTGGGGACCCCCGTTCCCAGAACGCCGACAGTAGCCCCCGGGCCCAAGGCACGCCCGGGCTTGGCCTAGCAGGAAAGCGAAGGGGAAAGCGCAAAGCGCCGCGGGCCCCAACAGCCTACGGCCTTGGGCGCCGCGTGGCGATTGATTGAACATGGGCGACTGCGCTTCCCCACGATGCCTCAGCGGCCGCACGACTTGACAAGTCCCTGCATGCAGAGAAACCGATCATCATTACCTGTGATCGTGGTGCTCGGTGGTTGGCCTCCTCCGGCTATAAGTACGGGGCTGCGCGAGCCCCTTTAGCCCATCCCTTCCTGCTGCTCCTTGCCTTCTTCCTGGCTACTTGTTGCTCCCATGGCTCCAAAGAGATTCTCAGCCGCGGAGAAAGGAAAGGACCTCCAGGCAGGGCCTGACTCCCCCCGACCAAGCGCGGCCAGGGCCGCCCTCGCAAGTATTCCACGGTCCCCATAGTGGCCTCCCGCGGCCATGGAGTCGGTTCCCTGCGCGGTGGTGAGCGACCGGTTGCCGATGGGGGGCACGTCGTGGCTGCGCGCCCTGCACCCATGTGCGGGAATTATTTTAGCTCGATGGGGCTTGACACAGTCCTCGCCTCCTGAGGCCATGGCCTCACCGTGCGCTTTGTGCCCTGCAAGGATCACTAGGAGGGGTAACTTTCGGTCTTGGTTGTGGGGGCGATCGGCCCAGGTCCTACGCTCGTGTCATGATGCCCGTGAGGCACGGACTGGGAGGGGTGCTCCCGCAGAGGACTCGGATAGGAAAGCTCCAAACAACCGGGGCAGAAAACACTCGCGAGGGCACCTGCGAACTTCCCTCACGAGACTTGTGCGAGAGAAAACGAGGCAAGCGAGTGAAAAAGATAAAGAGTCGCAAGCCAGGAACGTCAACAACTCCAATAAAACTTCAAACAGGAATAAACAAGCCAACTGCAGAAAGCAAATGGGAAAGCCGCGTCCGGCACCTATTCTAGTCTTCGACATCTTCTCACCAGCGCGGAGCTAAGTGCTGCCATTGGGCGTGGGCGGGAGCCCCCGAGGCCCGAGGGCAGCACTCCGGAGACTCCGGGGCGTGTACAGCCCCACTCATTATTACGTGAGAGTGTCACGGGCGGCAAGCTTCACAGGCATTCGCCTTCTTCACAGGCACCGGGCCTTTCCCAAAACGCAGCAGCTTCACAGGCATTTGCCTTCTTCACAGGCACCAGGCCTTTCCCAAAACGCAGCAGCTTCATAGGCATTCGCCTTCTTTACAGGCACCGGGCCTTTCCCAAAACGCAGCAGCTTCATAGGCATTCGCCTTCTTCACAGGCACCGGGCCTTTCCTAGGCGCTAGGCCTCGCTCAGGGATAGAACCTCCGAAGATGTTGAATGTTCCACGCGTTCTGGATGGGTACCCCCTCCATGGTCTCCAAGCGCGTGGAGCCAGGCCTGGAGACATGAACAACCTTGAATGGGCCCTCCCACATGAGAGAGAGCTTGTGCAGCCCCTCCCTGGAGAGAACCCGTCTGAGCACGAGATCCCCTACCTCAAGAGTTCTGGGGCGGATGTTGCGGCAGTGGTATCGTCGCAGCGCCTGTTGATACCTTGCCGCTCGCAGCGCGGCTTCTCGACAACGTTCCTCCCCCAGCACAAGATCCGTCCCCGCATGGCGTCCTGCTGCGTCTCGTCGAACGCCAGGACCCGTGCAGAGCAATGCCTGACCTCGTGAGGGAGAACAGCCTCTGCTCCGTAGATGAGGAAGAACAGGGTCTCGCTAGTCGGCTTGGTTGCAGTTGTGTGGATTGACCACATCACGGACTGGAGTTCATCGTACCAGCCCCTGCCGCAGGCCTCCAGCTTCTTCTTGAAGGTCCTGGCTTTGAGGCCCCTCAGGACCTCCGCGTTGGCCTGCTCGGCCTAGCCGTTGCTCCGGGGGTGTGCTACCGAAGCGTAGCATATCTGCGTTCCAAGGTTAGCACAGTACGTTTTGAAGAGATTACTGGTGAATTGCGAACCGTTGTCGGTGATGATGCGGTTGGGCACCCCAAATCGGCTCATGAGGCCCTTGATGAATTTGACCGCAGAGCCTGCCGGGATTGTGCAGACGGCTTCCACCTCAGCCCACTTGGTGAATTTGTCCACAACAACGTAGAGGTGGCGATAGCCCCCTGGCGCCCGAGGGAATGGGCCCAGAATGTCCAGCCCCCAAACTGCGAATGGCCATGAGAGGGGTATAGTCTGTAGACCCCCCGCGGGCTGATGGATCTGCTTAGCATGAAACTGGGAGGCCTCGCAAGCCTTTACAAGCTCAACGGCATCGTTGAGCGCCATGGGCCAGTAGAATCCACTACGGAACGCCTTGCCGATGAGGGTCCGTGACGACGAGTGGTGCCCATAGTCTCCGCCGTGTATGTCCGCTAGTAGCTCCTCCCCACGCTCTCGGGAAATGCAACATAGGGACACATCATTTGGTCGCTTCCTGTAGAGCTCTTCATCCTTGATGCAATAAGTTGTGGCCTGCCGCGCCACACGCTCCGCTTCCTCCTCGTTTTCCGGCAGAGTCCCTTGCATCACGTAGTTCTTGAGCTCCGGGATCCAACACCCTTCCTGAGGCTCTAACGCCAGGAGCAGGCATGCCCCTGAGGCCGGGCCGCAGACCGGGGCTCCTGAGGCAGGCGGCTGAGGGAGCTCCTCCCTTGATTGCGCCATGCTCAACAGTGATGGCACCGCTGAGGGTTTGAAGAGCCGCTCCTCGAAGACGCCAGGCTCTTGAGGCAGCCGCCTGGATGCCCTCTTGGCAATGTCATCGGCCTCCTGATTGGTGCCGCGAGGCACATGCTGCAACTCCAGCCCCCAGAACTGTTTCTCCATCTTGTGAACCTCAGCGAGGTAGGCTTCCATGTGCTCGTCCTTTGGCTCGTATATCTTGTTGGAGAAGTTGACGAGGAGCTGTGAATCGCCCTTGATGATGAGGCGCTTTACCCCTAAGGCAATTGTGGCCTTCAAGCCTGCTATTAGGCCTTCGTACTCCGCTATGTTGTTGGAGACCTTTTCTCCGTGCTGGAAGCAGAGTTGTACGGCGTAGTAGAGTTTGTCCTGGGTAGGGGATACAAGCACTGCGCCAGCTCCCGCACCGTGTCGGGAGAACGCCCCATCGAAGTACATGACCCAGCCGTCCGATGCTTCACTTCCCGGGGAAAGCGATCGGTCTTCGCCTGCCTCGAGACCCGGCGCTTCTGCCCATTCTGCCACGAAATCCGCAAGTGCGGCTCCCTTGATGACTCTGGTCGTGCTGAATTCTAGCTGAAATGCCTGTAGTTCAATGTTCCATTCAGCAACCCTCCCAGTTGAGTTGGGGCTCCTGAGTACTCTTTCCAAGGGGTATGCTGAGATGACTTTGATGGGATGGCCTTGGAAGTAGTGGTGCAACTTGCGTGAGGCCACTAGTATAGTGCAAGGAGGAGTTTCTGAGGCATGGGGTATCATGCCCTTGCATACCGTAGCATCATGCTGATGAATTACACGGGATGCTCGACGAGGTTGAGGGTGCTGGCACAACTTGCGGCCTCCAGTGGTCGAGGCGTCTCTTGAGACGACGGAGCTCCCAGCGCTTGGTCGCCTGAAGAGGCCTCTCCTGCTCCGGGCGCGTTCCCCTGCTGCGGCTATTCCTTTCCGGCTGCGGTTGCGGCCTTCGCGAGGCCCTCCTGGCTCTGCTTTGCTTCAGTTCGGACAGTTGATGTGGCCTTGGCGCAGCGCTCCTCCCTGACCGCCACCAGGGCCGCGCTGGCGGAGTAGGGGGGCCGCGAGGTAGAGCACCAGGGGCTCCCGAGGATGCGGAGCTACCATCACTGGTGGGCTGGTAAGGTACCTCTTGAGGTCTTGGAATGCCTTGTCGGCCTCTTCAGTCCATTCGAAGGGGCCCTTTTTCTTCATTAGCTTGAAGAAGGGCAGCGCTCGTTCCCCCAGCTTGGAGATGAAGCGCCCCAGCACAGTTACATGCCCGATGAGCTTCTGCATTTCTCTGAGGGTCCTTGGCGGGCTCATGTCTTTGACTACTTTCACGTTCTCTGGGTTGGCCTCGATGCCCCTATTGGACACGAGGAAACCCAGGAGCTTGCCCGAGGGGACTCCAAACACGCACTTCTCCGGGTTGAGCCGTAGGTCCACTTTGTTGAGGCTCGCAAAGGTTTCTTCCAGGTCTTGTATCAGGGTTCTTGCCTCACGAGACTTCACCACAATGTCATCGACGTATGCTTCAGCGTTCCTCCCGAGCTGCCGGCCTAAGGCGATGTGCATCAGCCGCTGAAAGGTCGTGCCTGCGTTGCACAACCCAAATGGCATGCATGTATAGCAGTACACTCCACACGGGGTCAGGAAATCCATCTTCTCCACGTCTTCTACCGCCATCTTGATCTGGTGATAGCCCGAGAAGGCATCTAGGAAGCACAATAGGTCACACTCTGCAGTGGAGTCGACTATCTGGTCAATGCGGGGGAGCGGAAATGGATCCTATGGGCAGGCCTTGTTGAGGTTGGTGAAGTTGACGCACATGCGCTCCTTTCCTCCCTTTTTTGGCACAACGACCGGATTAGCCAGCCAATCAGGGTAGCGGACCTCGCGGATAACTCCTGCCGCCTCTAGCTTCCGGGTCTCTTGAACGATGAAAGCCTGTTTCTTAGTAGACTGCCGCCTTGCCTTCTGCTTCACGGGGCGCACATTGGGGCACACGTTGAGGTGATGCTCAATCACTTCACTTGGGACCCCTGCTAACTGATCAGGTTCCCACACGAACACCTTCTTGTTCGCACGCAGGAACCTGATCGGGGCCTTCTCTTGCTCGGGCTCGAGGTTGGCCCCTATGGTGAAGGTGGCGCCAGTGGGCCCGTCCTCGTCGACTGGTACCTGCTTGGTTTCTGCCTGGTCTTGGGTGAATAGCTGCTTCTTTTTAGCCGGCGCAGCCCCCTTGGGCTCAAGGGCGTCGGTGCTAGCGAGCTGTGCCACCGCGGCCGCCCTGAAGACAAGCTGGAGCACCTGCAGCGCATCCCTTGTGTCTCCTGACATGGTGAGGACGCCGCTGCTCCCAGGCATCTTCATGAGGTTGTACGCCGGGTGAGTTGCTGCCATGAACCGAGCCAAGGCCGGATAGCCGAGGATGGCATTGTAGGGGAGACCAATGGGGGCGATGTCGAAGTCGATCAGCTCCGTGCGGAAGTTGTCGTAGGTGTCGAAGGTCACTGGGAGGCGGATCTGTCCCAAGGAGGCGGTGGAACCAGCTCCGACGCCCGAGAAAGGCCTGCTGGGTTGGAGCCGCTCCAGCGGTACATGGAGGAGGCTGAAGGCCTCCACCGAGAGCATGTTGAGGCCGGCACCACCGTTGATGAGGGTCCTGGTGATGGCCACTTGGCAGATGGTGGGGGTGCACAACATCGGGAGCGCGCCCGAACCGGTGGGGTAGAAGGGGTGATCCTCCGAGTCGAAGGTTAGATCGGCCTTGGGCGCCACCCAGCCCGGGGGGCTTCTCGGCACTTGGAGGCGGTGCTGATCCGGCGGGTGAACGGCTTGACGTGATAGCTCGAGGGTGGTGCCTGGGAGCCACCCAGGAGAGCTGCGATGATGGGCAGCGCTGGTGCGGCAAAACGGGCGAGGAAGAGGTCGCGCAACTCCTCCCAGGAGGTGACAGAAGCCGCCGGCAGGTGGAGGAGCCACATGCGCGGGATGCCGGTGAGGGCCATGGGTAGCCAGTTGGCCATCACCCGGTCGTCGCCCCCGGCTCTGAGGATGGCCTCCTCGTACGCCAGCAGGAAAATCATCGGGTCCATCGCGCCGTTGTAGTGCAGCAGCATCTCGGGCTTGAACTTGCGAGGCCACTGCACCTGTCGCAAGGCGGGGGCCAAGGCCCAGAGCCCCCTGGCCCTAGTGTCGGCATCCGTCGCTGGAGCGGGCGGCGCGTCGTCCGCCATGAGGGCGGGATGCGATGTCGGGGGAGAGCGGGTCGTTAGGAGGGAGGACTCCGGCACACCCCTACCTGGCGCGCCAAATGTCAGATTTCGGGTTCCGACAGACCCTTAAGGTTCGAACACTGGGGTGCGCGTGGAGATCTCTCCCCTACCGATCTACGTCCAATCTCCTCGTGTGATCTAAGCTGGAAAACAATGAACAACACAAGGACACGAGGTTTATACTGGTTCGGGCCACCGTTGTGGTGTAATACCCTACTCCAGTGTGTGGTGTGGTGGATTGCCTCAGGGGCTGATGATGAATAGTACAAGGGAAGAACATCCTCGCGAGAGGTGTTCTTGAGCTGGTGCGATGAACTGTTGGGGTGAGTTCAGTCGCCTCTCTCTCTCTCTCTGCTAGGGTTCTACCAGATCTCTCCCTGTCTCCCTCTATCGATGTCCCCCTACTCTGTGGTGGCTAGCTCTATTTATAGAGGCCCTGGGCCTCTCCCCAAATAATGAGCGGGAAGGGCGCCAACAATTGGCCATTTTGAAGGGGAACATCTAGTACAAGTTATCCTGACCAAAGGTGGTCTTCAGCTGCCAAAAGCACTGGTGATGACGCCGTCTTGGGCTCCACGGTGACTTCTGTCCTGCCGCTCTGCTGGTCTTGGTCTCATTGCACCGGAATGGTAACCTTTGCCTGATGCCTTGGCCTGTGCTTGCCCCTTTGCACCAAAGGGGAAACAAGGACACTGCGCAGGTCGGCGCCCGCCTGGTCTCGATTGTCATGGCTTGCGTCACGGGCTCCTCGCGAGGTACCCCTGCCTTGATCTCTCTGCCTCCTCGCGAGCCTGCCTGATGAGGCTGCCTCTGAGGAAGCTTCCTGTCGTCCGCCCCACGAGGCTTGGCCCCTCGCGAGGGTTTTGAGCTTGAGCTGATGAAGATGGGCCGCGCTGGCCCCCCACTTGAGCCACGCCACAGGCCGCAGGCAGGCAAGTCTGGGGACCCCGGTTCCCAGAACGCCGACAAGTAGACAAAGGCATATCGTTAAGATCAATAGGAGCACTTCTACTAGCAACCAATTTCACAAGAGCATCAACTTTTTCACTCAAAGAAGAAATTTCTTCAACCGAATTAACTTCTTTTACTAGTAGGAGCCCTCTCGGTATGCCATTGCGAATAATTTTCCATGATATTATCAAGAAATTTGGTGGCTTCACCCAAAGTAATTTCCATAAAATTACCACCCGCGGCGGAATCTAAAAGATTACGAGAAAAAAAATTCAATCCCGCATAATTTTTTTTGTATTATCATCCAAAGATTTAACCCATTGTTGACACACTAACACGTCACGTGTACCCTCGACGCCGGGGGTGATGCACCGCAGCTCACATCGAAGGAGACCCGACCGACAGCGCGATACGCAAGACAGTCGGCGGGCGCTTTTGTAGACGCGAAACCCCGCGCACCCGGGAGGGACCCCATCAGGGTTTGCGGCGGCTATGGGCTGCCCTAGGTCGATTCGCTCGCCCCTAGAGCCTCGGGATTCGCAGCTCTCAAACACGAAGAACAGCGAAGAACGAGAGAGAAAAACGGTGGAGAGATAAAACATAGATGAAAAAGTAGTATATTGATTTGTTCGATTGTGTGTTGTTCAATCGGCCGTCATCCCCAACATATATAAGAGGCGGCTGGACTTCCCGTACAAGTAAAGGATTCATCTAGGCTTTCCTTACAAGAAAAATTACATCAATTCACGTCCTAGAGTCCTAATTCTATTCCAACTCGGATTCAGTCTGAATCTGGCCCAAACCCTGTCTTCCTTCTTGCGCGGGCCGCAGGGCTTGCATATGATCTCCGATCAAGACGGACCAAATATCAAACTTGTGCGCCTCAACGATACGAACAACTCTCATGTTGATCATTTTTTTCAAATAAGGCCATCTTGAATACTTTTCGAGGTCATCTTTATCTTCCAGTCGGACTCGGTTTTGCAGTAGACTGGATTATCCGAGTCTCGTAGTGAATTTGTAGGCTATATATTATCTCTGATGATGATGATGACTCCAAAATCAAAATTTACTGTCTTGATGATACGCACAACTTCTGTATTGGACACTTCTTCATCCAAGGTCATTTTGATAAACTTTCGAGCACATGTTCAATTTCACTCGGACTTGAGCTCATCCACTCAGATATTAGATACTTTCACTCGGATCGTCCGATTGGACTTTTTCACTCGGAAGACAATCTTTCACTCGGATGACTATATTTCCACTCGGATGACTATATTTCCACTCGGAAGGCACTATCTTATTCACTCGGATGACTATATTTCCACTCGGAAGGCACTATCTTATTCAATCGGCAAGTTTTCGTCCCGATGGTAATTTTTTCACTCGGAATATTTTCACCTGGACGACAATTTCACTCGGATGATCATATTTTCACTCGGATGACTACATTTCCACTTGGATAATAATAAGTTCGTTCGGTCAGCAAACTTTCACTCGACCATAAAATTTCACTCGACCGTAAACTTTCACTCAGATGGTAAACTTTTCACTCGGATTTTCGACTGAAAACATAGCCTGATCTTGATTTATCTCTCCAGGTCTCATATGATCTTGGATTGAGACGAATTATATATGAAAATCGATCGGCTCGACGAGGCGGAACTTTTCCATGTTGAAGGTTTTTCGATTCAAGGCCGTATTGATGGCCGAATTACTCGCGCAACCTATCAGACAAGTGTCTGGCACCTCGCGCCATATTTCCGTTGAGGTTCAGTCTGCAGTATATTGCCTCTAACTTTTGCATATAAACTTGGATTGAGATGATTTATATATCAAAATCGATTGCCTCGACGAGACGAAGACAATTCCTTAAGAGTGCTCCTTCATCCGAGGTCATCTTGAAGACGTGATTGGCCAAAAACCACTCGGAACATTGAACTATGCCACTCGGAGTATAGTTTCGGTCCGTAAGATAAAGTCGAATGAATATAACCGAAACATCAAAGTGGTTCCACTCGGTGACGTGAATATTTTTATGCTGAAAACTCATTCACTCGAGACCATCTTCATTGCAATCTGTATCTTGCCAAAATCAGGTGTCAACACATGCCCCCCTGTTTTTCGGCAAAGCTTGCACGCCGAAAAATAATATGCATAGTGTTTGTTCTAAGGACGATATCAACACTCCATCGGCCATTTATTTTTCTCAGGGCGATAATTATGTATCGGCCATGTTTGTACTAAGGGCGATAATCGCATATCGGCCATTGCCCACTTAGGCTTCCTGCCACACACTCGGGTGGTACTTCTTCAAATATTTGCCATTGAGAGCTCGAGGTAACAATGCCCCTTGTATTGATTCCACCAAATATGAATTTCCGGGAACAACTCTTGCAATCCTAAAAGGACCTTCCCAACTTGGAGACCACTTCCCGAATTTTCTATCTCTTGAACCAATCGGCGGAATCACTTTCTAGACGAGATCACCAACTTGAAAATTCTTCAACTTGACTTTCTTATTGTAAGCTCTTGCCACCCTCAACTTATCTCTCTCTATGGCCTTTAAAGCAGCCAAACGTTTATCGGCAACCTCATCAATATTGTCCATCATTAAGTTATAAAAGTCTATTGCCAATAAATTATTTTGTTTGGCTATTCTCAAAGCATTCAAATTTACCTCCACTGGTAAAACAGCCTCTTGACCATATACTAGCTCATATGGAGTCACCTTCGTAGCACCATGCCTTGAAATTCTATGTGCCCATAAAGCTTCAGACAACAACTCATGCCATTTCCTTGGATTATCCTCAATCTTCTTCTTGATGAGCTTGATTAAAATTTTATTGCTAGATTCGGCTTGTCCATTAGCTTGGGCATAATACGGAGAGGAATTGAGCAACTTTATATTATAAGATTCGGCAAACTCTCTGACTTGGTGTGACATAAAAGATGAACCTTGATCTGTAGTTAACGTTTGAGGAATACTGAATCTATGAATAATGTGCTCGGTTATGAATTGAATTACCTCCGTATGTGTCATGTTCTTGAGAGGTACTGCTTCAGACCATTTAGTGAAATAATCAGTTGCCACCAACACGAACCGATGCCCCTTTGAGGAAGATGGATGAATTTGCCCAATAAAGTCTAAACCCCATCCTCTGAAAGGCCACGGCTTGATAATAGGATGCAACATAGCAGCAGGAGCCAACTGAATATCACCAAATTTTTGACAAGCTTCGCACCCTTTATAATATCTGAAGCAATCATTAATCATGGTCGGCCAATAAAACCCAGCACGTCGTAATAACCATTTCATCTTGGGAGCCGACTGGTGAGTACCACAAATGCCCTCATGTACCTCTCCCATAGCAACTCTTGCTTGGTCCTCATCCAAGCACTTTAAAAGAACATCATCAACCGTTCGGCGATAAAGGTCATCATCCCTCATGATATATTTAAAAGCCATATGCCGAACAGCCCTGTCCACCCTTTCACTCGGATTGCGCAAGTAGGCAACAATGGGCTTCCTCCAGTCGGAATTGTCATCTGCACTAGATTTTTTGTTAATGACCGAATCAGTGGGTTCTGGTTCGGCCTCTTCTATACTGGCAAGACAAGACATCGGACTTTGAGAAATATGAAACATGCCATGATCAACATGATATCCAGATGCTTGCTGTGCCAACTCATTTGCTTTCCAATTGTCATGTCTAGATATATGTGCAATGCTAAAACAATCCAAAGTAGAAATTATATCTAGACATCTATCAAGATAAACATTAAGTGATTCGTCCAAACACTGAAAGACTCTAGATATTTGCTGCACTACTAGTAACGAATCACCGTAAGTCTCAATATGTGTAACACCTATAGCAAGTAACATCTCTAGGCCGAATAACAATGCTTCATATTCGGCTTGATTGTTTGTGAAAAAATATTCTAAGCGGCATGAGGCTTCAAAAACAGCACCATGAGGAGATATATAAACAATACCAACACCCTGGTCATTGCTACAAACTGAACCATCAAAGTATAATCTCCATGGTACTAATGAAACAAGGTTCATATCAACATCATTCTTGTCATTAATCCAATGTTCAACAATGAAATTAGCAACAATTTGGCCTTTCATGGATTTTAGAGATTCATAAGCCAAATCATATTCAATCAAAGCATAAGCCCACTTGCCAATTCTACCACTAAGAATTGGCCTATGCAACATGTATTTAATGACATCGGTTTGACAAGCTGAAAGGATCGATATGGTTGACTAGAGGGGGGGTGAATAGGCAACTACCAATTTTTAGCTTTTCTTTACCAAATTAAACTTTGCATCAAAGTAGGTTGTCTAGATGTGCAACTAGGTGAACAACCTATATGATGCAACAACAACAAGCACACAAGCAAGCAAGGGAACAAACACTAAAGAGCTAGCACAAGTAAAGGTAAGAGATAACCAAGAGTGGATCCCGTGAAGAAGAGGATGTGTTACCGAAGTTCCTTCCTTTTGAGGGGAAGTACGTCTCCGTTGGAGCGGTGTGGAGGCACAATGCTCCCCAAGAAGCCACTAGGGCCACCGTATTCTCCTCACGCCCTCACACAATGCGAGATGCCGTGATTCCACTATTGGTGCCCTTGAAGGCGGCGACCGAACCTTTACAAACAAGGTTGGGGCAAACTCCACAACTTAATCGGAGGCTCCCAACAAGACCACGAAGCTTCACCACAATGGAATATGGCTCCGAGGTGACCTCAACCGTCTAGGGTGCTCAAACACCCAAGAGTAACAAGATCCGCTTAGGATGAGTGGGGGAATCAAAACTCTCTCGGTGGAAGTGTAGATCGGGGCCTTCTCAACCACTCCCGAGCAAAACAACAAGTTTGGTTGGCTAGGGAGTGAGATCGGGCAAAAATGGAGCTTGGAGCAATAATGGAGCTTTTATGGTGGAAGAGATAGGTCAAAGGGGGAAGGAGATACCCTTTTATAGTGGGGGGAACAAACCAACCGTTACCCCCCACTCAGCCCCGCGGAGAGCGGTACTACCGCGGGGGCAGGGCGGTACTACCGCTCATAAGCGGTACTACCGCTCCACCTCAGCGGTACTACCGCGCTAGAAGAGAAGAGGCTGGGGCTGGGACCCAGAGCGGTACTACCGCGGAGGCAGGGCGGTACTACCGCTCGCAAGCAGCACTACCACCACTACTAATGCAGCTAGTACCGTAAAACCCGACACGAGAAAATGCGCACTCGAGTCGAGGCGGTAGGAGCATGGAGCCACAGCGGTACTGCGGCTGAGGCCATCCAGCGGTACTACCGCTCGGAGGAGCGGTACTACCGCTTGCTGAGCTTCAGCCGTACTACCGCTATACTGCAGCTAGTGCCGTAAAACCCGACACGAGAAAATGCGCACTCGAGTCGAGGCGGTAGGAACATGGAGGCGCAGCGGTACTGCTGCTGAGGCCATAAAGCGGTACTACCGCTCCGAGGAGCGGAACTGCCGCTTAGTGAGTCTCAGCGGTACTACCGCTGTGGCCCGCGGTACTACCGCTGTGTCCAGGAAAAACACGCACAGAGGAGAAAAGAGGAGCTCCAGAGATACGGAAAGAAACGGTGGGTGTGAGAAGAACGTGTACGTGTTGATTCCACCAAACCATACCGAAGCAGATCCCCTCTTGATAGTATGGTGACTACTATGAAACTTAGTCCACCAACAAAGTCACGAAGGAAGCTACACCGTCTTGAGTAGAGCGCCGAGGGGAAATAATCGTTTCGTGCCGAAGGATGAATATCTGAAAGAACTCAAAGCACCCGATTAGTCCGCAAATGCATGGTCATCAATCACCAAAACACCGTAGGGATAAATATGCCCTTACAATCTCCCCCTTTTTGGTGGATTGATGACAACACGGGATTTGCACAGAAAAGAGTAATGACATAGAATGCAAGAGAACCCACGCCTCTAAAAAATAGACAGGCTCCCCCTAGATGTTGTGCACACTAGATAAGTGCTTTGTACTGCACGGCACACATACTAGGATCACGGCTCCCCCTATATTTTAGAGACCAACAACCTAAGCAAGATGTATGAGAACAACATATATGATAGGATAAGCATGCAAGCTATAAGATACCGAGGTGCATAACACATAGATAAGATAACAAAGGTAGCATATGTCTTACACCATATGTCTGGAACTTAGGTCTCACAAGCACAAAACCAAACAAAACCAACAACGAGAAAGCAAAGCAAACGAACGACACAAAGGCACACTCGCAAACACAAATCCCTAAACTCTCTCCCCCTTTGGCATCGAGACACCAAAAAGGGCAGAGAGGGACACTACGACTCCAGGTGATGGGCGAGGAAGGTCCTGAACATCACATCTCTGCATCTTCATCGTGGGTTGAAAAGTGCTCGGCATCGGAGTCGGTCCAGTGACAGTTCTGATGAATCCAGTCCTCCTCTTCAATGATCTGTCCCTCAGACCCACTGACAACCGTGGCTCCCAACTGACGCATGATCTCCTTGTGGCGCATCCTGGCATTCTTCTCAGCCACATGAGTCATGTACTGACCATGGGACTCCATGCAGAAGAGCTTCTTCATCTTGCGCTTGAGCTTCTAGGCCCAAGATGGTTCTGCACTGGAGTGGCTAACGTCCTCATCGTGGGCATCAGGAGCAGCCTCACCCTCAGTTCCCATGGCAGCAGCAGCAGCAGACGGGCCCCCCGTGGCAGCAGTAGCAAAAGGACCCCGTGTGTGAGGCGCTGACCAGTTATCCTTCTTCCTCAAACGCTTGATCTCATGTGACACCAACTCTCCAGTTTCTAGCAGGACTCTAGGATAAGTCTGTGCCCAGGCCCTCTCAATGAGCCTCATGATGAAGGGACCATAGATAGGACACTTGCGCTCAGACACGGCAGATACAAGTTCAGACCACATGACATGAGAGATATCCAGGCTCTCTCCAGTGTTTGCTTCCTTCTCATGCTGACAAAAAAGGAGCATGTCCACGAGGTAGGAGTGAACCTGATCCAGATTCCCAATGCGAGGGAAGAGAGTCTCACGGAATATGCGATGAAGAATGTCCAGATACGGACACAGCTCGTAGGTCTTCTTCTCAGTGACAGGGTGAACCTTCACAGTGCAGTAGGGCCAAAGGGCTTGCTTGTGGGTGGAAGTAACATGGCGGTGAGGACGGAAACCGACAGGAGTCTCAAGCTCGTTATCCACCACATCAAGTAACTCCATGAACGCCCGCCACGTGACAGAAAGCCGCTTGCCATTGGTCATCCAAGTCAGAGTCCTGTCGCTATCTGTTCCAAGATGGACAGTGGCATAGAATTGAGCCAACAAATCCGCATCGAAATCCTTGTTGAACTGCATGATCCTGAGAATGTTCAGCTGTGTGCACATCTGAAAGGCTTCTCCAAAGTACTCTGGATCCTTCTCCATAGCATCGGTGTCAATGGAGCGAACATCAACATAGAGATTCTTCTTGGCCTTGATCACATCAAAGTAGATGGCAAACTGAAAACGGTTCCAGAACGGACGGTTGACCAAAGTGGGTTCTTGGTCCACCGTATAGGGGTTGCGGCGACGCTTCTCCCAAAACTCCTTGCTGTTCATCTCAGTCACAGCCTTCCCTTTTGGCTTGTTGGCGGCTCGCTTCGATTGCTGAGGAGGTGGAGGAACAGTTGCAGAAGCACTTGCTGGAGGCGGTTGGGTGCTCGAGGAACCACCGGCAGGCTCTAAGGTTCGGTAGCGCTTGGAGGTGGCACGCCCGGGGTTGATACGGCGACCTTGCTGCTCGGAAATGTCATCACCTGGAGCCAAACACAAAAGGAGGCAAAACAACCAGAAGAAACGAGCATAAGCCAGCAAACACAACAAAAGGGTCAAGGGAAGGTAGGAGAATGATGGAAATTGGCATGCAGCGGTAGTACCGTGACCTGCCCACGGTAGTACCGCCCCAAGCGGTAGTACCGCCCCCAAGGGAGCGGTAGTACCGCCCTAGGCCAAGCGGTAGTACGGCTTGAGGTGGACACACAGCAGTTTCAAAGCGCGAGGCGGTGAAACAGTGGTTTCCTACTACTATGGACAGATCCGGCACTACCGGCCTACCAAATTCAAAAATATTCCTACCAAACATCAATCTAGATGATCTAGTTTCCTTCTCCAAACAACTCAAGCCTAGATTTAGCCAAAAATCTAGAGATGCAACCACCATTGCCCCTAAGCACAAGATCTAAAAGCAAGACCAAAAGAGAGAAGGAATGTGGGCAATACCGGCATCCATGGCAAGAGGACGAGGTGGGGATTGACTCCACCGAAGGAAATGGAGAGGAATGCCCCAGAGGAGGAGATCCACCGGAGCCCTTCCGCGGCGGAACGGTGCTGGAGAGAGGGAGAGGCATGAGGGGGCGAGCGAATGGGTATGGGGGAGAAGAAACCTCCCCCTGCCCCGATAAAAACCCCCTGGCCCCGCCCCACGGCGGTAGTACCATGCCGGGGAGCGGTAGTACCGCTCATAAGCGGTAGTTCCGCACTGGTGTGGCGGTAGTACCGCTTACCACGGTAGTACCGTCCATCACCAGCAGTAGTACCGCTTATCAGCGGTAGTACGGCTCGCCAGAAGCGGCAGTACCGCCCATCACACCGCGGCAACTGGACTACATGGCTTAGCTAAAAAAAGAAAACCCGCAACGAAAAGCAAAAGAACACACCAGCAAGAGGCCAAGAAACCTCTCTTCAAGAGAGGGCAGTGGCCGAAGCCACCTATGTTTGAGTCAAGAGGTATGGCGTCACGAAGATTTTAACCTTGGGCCCATGACCAAAACTCGTCTTTTGAGCACACGTGCCATCAACAATGGCTAAAGTTAAAGACTTGATCAATTTATGCATAATGGGGGAGGGAGAGTTCATTGAGAGAACAACACTCCCCCTATGTCCATGCCTACACCTAAACTAGACAACAAATGGAGTGTGGTAGGGTGTGCACGGCTTCAAGCAACATTGCTCGAATCAATGATATTTAGCTCATGCCTTAACTCGCGAAATCTTGCTTCATCCAAGGGCTTCGTGAAAATATCTGCAAGGTTGTCATGAGTATTGACGTAGTTGAGCTCGATCTCTCCTCGCCTAATGTGATCCCGGATGAAGTGATACCGAATCTCAATATGCTTCGTCTTGAAGTGTTGCACCGGGTTGAGAGAGATCTTGATGGCACTTTCATTGTCACACCAAAGAGGCACTTTGTCACAAGTGACACCGTAATCCTTTAAAGTTTGCCTCATCCACAAGAGTTGTGCACAACAACTACCGGCCGCAACATACTCCACTTCGGTGGACGAGAGAGACACACAACTTTGCTTTTTGGAAGACCAACTTACCAACGAGCAACCAAGGAATTGGCATCCTCCAGAAGTGGACTTCCTATCCACTTTGTCTCCCGCCCAATCGGAATCCGAGTACCCTACAAGCTTGAAGTTTGATCCTCTTGGGTACCATAAGCCAAAGTTTGGGGTATGAGCCAAATATCGAAAGATTCGTTTGACGGCCACATAGTGACTTTCCTTAGGTGCGGCTTGAAACCGTGCACAAATTCCCACACTCAACATGATGTCCGGTCTAGATGCACAAAGGTAAAGCAAGGATCCAATCATGGAACGATATACCTTTTGATCCACCACTTTACCATTGGGATCTAGATCAAGTTGGCACTTGGTGGGCATTGGGGTGGAAGCCGGCTTGACGTCACTTAGCTTGAATCTCTTGAGCATGTCTTGAGTGTATTTGGATTGATTGATGAAGGTTCCTTCTCTTCTTTGCTTCACTTCGAACCCTAGAAAGAACTTCAACTCCCCCATGGAGGACATCTCGAACTTTGAGGTCATGAGAGCGGCAAATTCCTCATTGAAAGCTTTGTTAGGAGAACCAAATATAATATCATCAACATATAATTGGCACACAAACAACTCCCCTTTGACCTTCTTAGTAAAAAGAGTGGGGTCGATTATCCCAACTTCAAACCCACGGTCTTGTAACAACTCGGTAAGGTGGTCATACCACGCACGTGGGGCTTGTTTAAGGCCATAGAGTGCCTTATCGAGTTGATACACATGATCGGGAAAGTAGGGATCCTCGAACCCGGGGGGTTGCTTGACTTACACCAATTCATTAATGGGACCATTAAGAAAAGCACTCTTCACATCCATTTGATGTAACTTAAAGTTATGATGAGAAGCATATGCAATCAACATGCAAATGGATTCAAGACGAGCAACGGGAGCAAAGGTTTCACCGTAGTCGATACCCTCGACTTGGGAGTAGCCTTGTGCTACCAAACGAACCTTGTTGTGAATGATAATCCCATGGGCATCTTGCTTGTTCTTGAATATCCACTTGGTTCCAATGACATTGTGGGTCCCCGTTGGCCTTGGCACCAATCTCCACACTTTGTTGCGCTCGAAGTTGTTGAGTTCTTCATGCATGGCATTGAGCCAATCCGGATCTTCGAGCGCCTCATAGACCTTGTGAGGTTCCACACAAGAGACAAACGCGTGATGCTCACAATAATTTGCTAATTGTCTACGAGTGCTTACCCCCTTTCTTAAGCTTCCAAGCACATTCGTCATGAGATGATCCTTGGTGGAGAGCTTGGAAGCAACTTTGGCGGCACGACGCTCTAATTCCTCCTTGGTGGTGAGTTGAGGAGTGGTTACTTGATCATCTTGAGCGTCGTCATGAACTTGTTCTTGGTCTTGAACTTGCTCGGGGGAGAGAACTTGACCTTGAGCATCACTTGGTGTGTCAACACCGTCTTGAGTATGATCTTGCCCTTGGTCTTATTCATGAGGTTGAGGGCCTTCACTTTGTTCTTCGGAAGCGTGTGGGCCTTGGGTTGGTGATGGCTCCACTTGAGTGGAACATTGTCCTTCTCCTTCGGCCACAAGGGGTTCCTCAATGGGTAGGATGAAACCAACGCCCATTCTTCTTATGGCTTGAGGAGGAATTTCATCACCTACATCACAAGTGCCACTTTGCTCCACTTGGGAGCCGTTATTCTCATCAAACTCCATGTTACACGTCTCCTCAATAAGTCCCGTGGATTTATTGAGGACACGGTAAGCATGAGAGTTTGTAGCATAACCAACAAATATGCCCTCATAAGCTCTAGCCTCAAATTTAGACAACCGAACACCTTTCTTGAGAATGAAACACTTACACCCGAATACCCGGAAGTACTTGAGGTTGGGCTTGTTACCAGTGAGTATCTCATAAGGAGTCTTGTTCAAGCCTTTGCGGAGGTAGAGCCGATTTGATGCATGACACGCGGTGTTGATGGCTTCGGCCCAAAAGTTGTACGGAGACTTGAACTCCGCCATCATGGTCCTTGCCGCATCCATCAACGTCCGGTTCTTCCTCTTCGCAACACCGTTTTGTTGAGGGGTGTATGGTGCGGAATATTGATGCTTGATTCCCTCATCACTAAGAAATTCCTCCAAGGTGTAGTTCTTGAACTCGGTGCCGTTGTCACTTCTTATTGTCAAGATCTTTGCATTGTGTTGACGTTGTGCTTCATTGGCAAAGTCAATGACGGTTTGTTGGGTCTGCTCTTCCTCTTGAAGAAAAACACCCATGTGTACCTTGAGTAGTCATCCACAATCACCAAGCAATACTTTCTACCTCCAAGACTATCAAAGTATGGAGGCCCAAAGAGATCCATGTGAAGGAGCTCCAAAGGCCTCTTTGAGTAAATGATGGTCGTGGGAGGGTGAGCCTTCTCATGTAGCTTTCCTTCGATACAGGCATTGCAAGCACGATCTTTAGCAAAACTAACATTCGTTAGTCCACGGACATGGTCCCCCTTTAGGAGACTTTGCAAAGATCTCATATTGACATGGGCTAAACGGTGATGCCAAAGCCACCCCACATCAACTTTAGCCATTAGGCATGTCGCGGTCTTAGTGGGTCGCTCCGAGAAGTTAATCACATATAGACCGTTCTCGACATGCCGAACAAAGGCTACTTTAAGAGTCTTGCTCCACAAGAGGGCCACGGTATCGATATCAAAGAAAGTGGCAAAGCCCATGATTGCAAGTTAACGAACGGAAAGTAAATTGTATGCAAGGGACTCAACAAGCATGACCTTCTCGATCATGAGATCATGAGAGATGACCACCTTGCCAAGTCCCAATACCTTGGAAGATGAGGCGTCACCCCACTCGACATTGGTGGGCATAGATGGAACCTTGTGCACGTCCACCACCAAGTCCTTGCTTCCGGTCATATGATTTGTAGATCCGCTATTGAGCAACCATGATCCACCACCGGAAGCAAACACCTACAAGAGACCAATGCTTGGTTTTAGGTACCCATTTTGTAATGGGTCCTTTGATGTTAGTAACAAGGGTCTTAGGAACCCAAATAGACCATTCAATGTACTCATGAGGAGAACCAACAAATTTGGCATAAACATGCCCATCACTAGCACGGCACAACACATAAGAAGGATTAAAATCGCCGGCTTTGTTGGGTGAGGTGACATTGCCCTTCTTGACTTTGTTCTTCTTCTTCTCCTCGGGGACACTCTCTCCCGCCCTCACAAAGGTTTGCATGAGGGGAGGAGGTCGTTTGGTCTTGTCATTCTTCTTCTTGTTTTTGGAGTCGGGGACGTACCCAACCCCTTCCTTCGCCACACCTCCCTTTTGGTTGATCAAGAGATCATTGAGGTTCTTCTTGCCTTGTATGCAAGTCGCAAGGCCTCTCTCAAGTTGCTCCTTCAACTTAGCATTTTCCTCAACAAGATGTATATGCTCACAACACGGGTTAGTAGCATTTGCATTATCAATTAAAACCATATGAGGAAAAGTTGCTTTCTCCTTAGTTAGCTTCACTTGGAGTTGATCATGAGACTCCTTGAGACTAGCGTGAATACCCTTCAAGGCCTTGTGGGCCTTGTCAAGTATATCAAACTCCTCTTTGAGTCTAGCAAGATCAACTCTGAGTTTGGCCTTCTCAGAATTTAGCACACGAGAAACAACGAGGGCATGATCATAATCTTTCTCTAACTTAGCATGATCAACGTTGTATGACTCCTCAAGAGCCAAACGAAGACCACGCTCTTCCTCGAGAGCATTGGAAAGATCCGAAATCTCGTCGGCATAGTCACGACTATGCCCTTCCATCTTTGAGATGGTGTCTTCGTGAGCCTCGATCATGTCATTGGCCTCACCAAGTTGTTCCAAGAGAGCAACAAAGTGCTTCTTGGATTTTCCCTTGAGTTTGCCCATAAAGGCCTCAAACTCGTTAGCCTCCACATTAGCTCCCTCAACTTCATTAATGCTATCCGATGGGGAAGGATGATTAATGATGGTAGTTTTGATGTTGGAGGTTACCTTGTTGGTGGCTTTAGCCATGAGGCACTTGGCGTTGATGCTCTCGTTGGGTGAGTCGAAGAGAGACACTCGTGACGTTGTTGCAATGGCGATGGAGGCCATGGCAACCAACTCATCATCTTCATCATCGTCCTCATCCTCATTGTACTCTTCTTGCACAACCAAGGCCTTGTGAGGAGTCTTCTTGGTGAAGTTGTTCTTGTTGGGGAACGACTTGGCCTTGTCCTTTCGGATGAGTTTGCCACCATTGTCTTCCCTCTTCTCATACGGGCATTCCGCAACGAAATGACTCACGTTGCCGCAATTGTAGCAAGTCCTTACATGTTGCTTGCCCCTTGTGCCACTCGAGTTGTTTTTGCTAAAGTTGGGCCTCGAGTTTTTCTTGCTCCAAAATTGCCTTGAAGCAAGTGCCATGTGTTCATGATATGCATACTTTGTATCTTCGGGGTTGCTCTCCTCCTCTTCCTCTTCTTCTTCTTCCACGGTGAGCTTGGCCTTCAAAGCAAGGTTAGGCTTCTTTGCCCATTGAGAATGAAGCACCGCATTGTCGGCGGTCTTGTCCAAAATATTCATGGCCACAAACTCATCCAACACCTCGCTTGAGGTCAAAGTGTGGAAGTCCGGTCTTTGGCGGATGACGGAGGACATGGCCTTGTGGTAGGGCATCATTGCCTTGAGGAATTTGCGCTTGATCCAATTGTCATCCGTGTCCTTGCTCCCGTGATCTCGTAGTGAGACCGCGAGTTTGGTGACTCTCCGATAAAGCTCACGAGGTTCTTCATCTTCCTTCATTGCAAACTCATTGGCCTCATCTTGTACCACTTCATAGTTGGAGAGTTGAATGCTTGCGCTTCCCCGGTAGAGAGACACGACACAATGCCATGCGTCTTTGGCCAAGGAGAAGGGACGAAGATGAGGTAGGTCTTTGGGTGGAATTGCATCTTGAATGATGAAGAGAGCATTCTCATTGAATTGATTGTCCGCGGCTTCTCGAGGAGTGAAGTTGCTTGTATCATGTGGGTAGAAACCTTCTTCAATGATTCTCCAAAGGTTAGTGTTCACATGATTTAAATGATGTTTAAAGCGGTAAACCCAAGAATCAAAATCCTCATTTTTCACAATCTTAGGAGGAGGACCGGCATGATTCAAATGAGTAGAAGGAACCGGTCCACCATAAACAAGTGGTGGTTCCACATGGGCAAAGATGCCGGTGCCATTCTTGCCACTAGAAGAAGGAGCCTTTTCACTACTAGCTTCCCCCTTGTCGGGGATAGCATCCGACACCTTGTTGGCGGGATCTCCCACTTTTAACGGTGCGGTGGAGAGTTTAAGCCCCTCAAGAAATTTAGTAAACATGCTTTCAACTTCGGTCGTCATGGAGGTTTTCAATGTCTCCAAGGCTACATTGAACTCCTCACGAGAGACCGAAGTTTCCCCATCGCCCGTAGACGAGATAGGATTCACACCGGAGTGTTCCTCCGCTCCGTCTACGGTATCAACCATACTCTTTGGACGGTAAAGTCCTTAATAAAGAGACGAGGCTCTGATACCAATTGAAAGGATCGATATGGTTGACTAGAGGGGGGTGAATAGGCAACTACCAATTTTTAGCTTTTCTTTACCAAATTAAACTTTGCATCAAAGTAGGTTGTCTAGATGTGCAACTAGGTGAACAACCTATATGATGCAACAACAACAAGCACACAAGCAAGCAAGGGAACAAACACTAAAGAGCTAGCACAAGTAAAGGTAAGAGATAACCAAGAGTAGATCCGGTGAAGAAGAGGATGTGTTACCGAAGTTCCTTCCTTTTAAGGGGAAGTACGTCTCCGTTGGAGCGGTGTGGAGGCACAATGCTCCCCAAGAAGCCACTAGGGCCACCGTATTCTCCTCACGCCCTCACACAATGCGAGATGCCGTGATTCCACTATTGGTGCCCTTGAAGGCGGCGACCGAACCTTTACAAACAAGGTTGGGGCAAACTCCACAACTTAATCGGAGGCTCCCAACAAGACAACGAAGCTTCACCACAATGGAATATGGCTCCGAGGTGACCTCAACCGTCTAGGGTGCTCAAACACCCAAGAGTAACAAGATCCGCTAAGGATGAGTGGGGGAATCAAAACTCTCTCGGTGGAAGTGTAGATCGGGGCCTTCTCAACCACTCCCGAGCAAAACAACAAGTTTGGTTGGCTAGGGAGTGAGATCGGGCAAAAATGGAGCTTGGAGCAATAATGGAGCTTTTATGGTGGAAGAGATAGGTCAAAGGGGGAAGAAGACACCCTTTTATAGTGGGGGGAACAAACCAACCGTTACCCCCCACTCAGCCCCGCAAAGAGCGGTACTACCGCGAGGGCAGGGCGATACTACCGCTCATAAGCGGTACTACCGCTCCACCTCAGCGGTACTGCCGCACTAGAAGAGAAGAGGCTGGGGCTGGGACCTAGAGCGGTACTACCGCGGAGGCAGGGCGGTACTACCGCTCGCAAGCAGCACTACCGCCACTACTACTGCAGCTAGTACCGTAAAACCCGACACGAGAAAATGCGCACTCGAGTCGAGGCGGTAGGAGCACGGAGCCACAGCGGTACTACGGCTGAGGCCATCCAGCGGTACTACCGCTTGGAGGAGCGGTACTACCGCTTGCTGGGCTTCAGCCGTACTATCGCTATACTACAGCTAGTGCCGTAAAACCCGACACGAGAAAATGCGCACTCGAGTCGAGGCGGTAGGAACACGGAGCCGCAGCGGGACTGCTGCTGAGGCCATAAAAGCGGTACTACCGCTCCGAGGAGCGGTACTACCGCTTAGTGAGTCTCAGCGGTACTACCGCTGTGGCCCGCGGTACTACCGCTGTGTCCAGGAAAAACACGCACAGAGGAGAAAAGAGGAGCTCCAGAGATACGGAAAGAAACGGTGGGTGTGAGAAGAACGTGTACGTGTTGATTCCACCCAAACCATACCGAAGCAGATCCCCTCTTGATAGTACGGTGACTACTACGAAACTTAGTCCACCAACAAAGTCACGAAGGAAGCTACACCGTCTTGAGTAGAGCGCCGAGGGGAAATAATCGTTTCGTGCCGAAGGATGAATATCTGAAAGAACTCAAAGCACCTGATTAGTCCGCAAATGCATTGTCATCAATCACCAAAACACCGTAGGGATAAATATGCCCTTACACAAGCTACTACACAAGCACTCGGCACTAAATAATGTCTCAGTTTTGTGCAAGCATAATATAAGCATAGACATAATTTTTCAATAAATGTATACCTTGTCTCGGCGTCCAATAAGCGCCTGCTCAAATATGTAATAGCATGCTCTTTTCCTTCGGTCTCTTGAGTTAGAACAGCACCAATAACTCCTTCCTCTGCTGCAATGTAAAGTCTGAAGGGTTCCCTATGCTTGGGTGCTCTCATCACCGGTGGAGTGCACAAATAATTCTTGATCATATCAATGCTTCTTGCTGTTTTGCCCCCCAAGTGAAATCAGCATCATTCTTTAACCGAAGGATAGGAGTAAATGCGTCAACTTTCCCTGATAGATTAGCTATGAACCTTCTCAAATAATTGACCTTGCCAAGGAACTTTTGCATATCTCTCTTGCATGTTGGAGCCTCCACCTTCTGTATAGCCTCTATCTTTTTGGGATCAATCTCTATACCATCTTCATGAATAATGAAACCCAAAAACTTGCCAACTGACACGCCGAAAGCACACTTCAAAGGATTCATTTTCAATCCATACTTTTTCATTCTTTCAAAAGCTAAACGCAAATCGGCCAAGTGAGATTCAAAAGCATCCGATTTGACAACAATATCATCAATATAAACCTCAAGTATGACACCGAGTAAATCATGAAAAATCAAATTCATAGCCCTTTGATGCGTGGCGCCGGCATTTTTTAATCCGAATGTCATCACTGTCCACTCGAATAAACCAAGGAAACCAGGACATCGGAAAGCCCTTTTGTACATGTCCTCTTCGGCCATAAAAATTTGATTGTATCCGCCATTACCATCTAGAAAGCTAATAACCTTATGTCCAGAAGCATCATTAATAAGCATATCAGCTATTGGCATAGGATACTCATCTTTGGGTGTAGCCCTATTCAAATCTCTGAAATCAATGCACACCCTCAACTTGCCAGATCCTTTCTTCTCTACTGGGACAATGTTAGAAATCCACTCGGCATACCTACAAGGTCGAATGAAATTAGCTTCAAGCAGTCGACCGATCTCTTCCTTGATCCGGTCATATGTTTTCGGATTAAATTTTCTGGCCGACTGTTTATAAGGTCTAAAACCGGCCTTTATAGGCAACCGATGTTCCACTAGCTCTCGGCTTAACCCTGGCATCTCATGATATTCCCATGCAAAGCAACAAACATATTCTTTCAGTAGCTCGATTAACTTAGCCTTACAATCGGCTTTCAAATTTTTGTTTATAAATGTCGGCCGAGTGACTGAACCATCTCCAATATCTACCTCTTCTAACGGATCGGCTGATGTAAAACCTTGTCCAAGTTTATCCATGTCATCCAACTCCTCTATAGACTCATACATATCGTTCTCATTGGACCGATACTTTACAAGACGTTTTTGTAACCACTCGGAATTAGGATCCATTTAAACATATCATACCTTGGAGCCGATTGCATTAACTCGGCTTTAAAGAGACGGGCACAAAACCATTCTTGGTTGCGCTGAGAAAATCAAATTCTGATAAGTCACGTCCCGTCAAGCAAGTAGCATTGGGATGTTGCCAATCCACCGATGCATCGGCCAAAGCAACACAGGCCGAGTTTTCCGCGTGAATAACTTCCACTTCATCATCAACCCACTGAATCAAAAACTGGTGCATAGTGGATGGCACGGACTGGTTTGCATGAACCCAATCACGGCCTAGTATGACGTTGTAGTTACCTTGCACCTCAGCGACAAAGAATGCAGTAGCCAAAGTTTTGCTTCCGACTGTAAGCTCCACATACATCACACCTTTGGCTTCAGTTTTCTCTTTGCCTTCAAATCCATTGAGCACCATATTGGTCTTGATCAATTCTTCATCAGGCAAACCCAATCTCTTGAAGACCGAATAGGGCATAAGATTTACCATAGCACCACCATCAACAAGCATCCGAGTGAGCGGTGACCCATTGATATGACCTCTGAGATATAATGGTTTAAGATGCGTTACTAGTTCTTTTGGCTTCTCGAATATTACGTTTTTAGGGCCAAAATCCAACTGAGCCACCTCCCCTTCTTCATCTACAGCACGAAACTCAGCAGGTAAGTAGTACACCATATTGATATCCATACCTTCATGAACCGGCGTAGCCTCATAGTCCAACATATCAGCCTCCTCCTCGAGTGCATCCACCGATTCTGAAATTTGTCCGAGTGATGGATAAGTAAGAAGTGTCGCAGACGATGTCATATCTGTTGCATCGTCCTCCTTTGGTGATGTAGGTATTGCTGTGATAGATGTAGAAGTTGCTGTATCTTGTATTTTTTTAGGCCTCCACACTTGTTTTGGTGGAACCATGGGTCGAGTGTCATTGAACAACTTATCCCTTTGTTTCTCGGCCTCCTGTTCTGCCATCTCTCGACTCCTTAACCTCTGTAGTTTCCTATTTTGTGTCTTTGTTAGCCCTGGAGGACACCACTTTGGCTGAGTGTATTTAGGATCTCTCGTTTTTACTCGGCTGGTGCTTGCTTCATGGTCATTAGCCGAGTGCTTTGGCGCGATAGCAAGTATCGGCTCAGTCAGATTGCTATGCACAATCGGCTGTTGTATGGCGAATGTTTCGGTGCCCAAGATAAGTGAGTCGGCATCCATTTTCTCCTTGCCTTTTCCCGACTCAACCGCTGCAACACTTGGTGATTTAACACGCCATTCTTTTCGACTTTCCAGATGCATGAAATTTCCACTCGGGCGCACCTTTTTACTCTGATGGAATCCACTCGGATGAATATCACTCGGATGGAATTTAGTCGGATGGAATCTACTCGGCCACATCTTTTCACTCGGATAGCTTCCACCTGGGTGCATTCTTACACTCGGATAATTTCCATCCAGTCGCATGTTTTGACCAACCGACCGATAGTTACCAATGTTCAGTCGGCCTCTATATGAATAGTTAAGTCGATCCCAAACAGATTGCGTATGCTCTTCTGGAAACGGCACCCTCGGTCCACTCGGTTTCATATACTGACTGAACATATCAGCTGATGGTGACCTTGGTCGCTTCAGATGAGTCAGCCGATTAAAGCTAGAACCGGCCAACTGGTTGGTGTACTTGGACAGCAACATATCAAACGTTGGCTTGATTCGCTTGCGTTGTACTTTAACTTCATTCCTTTTCCACTTGCCAATTTCTGGACTCTTAGGCTTGACAAATCTCACACGAGCATTTTCTTGCACTTGTAGTTGCCCCCCCCCCCCCGAGTGCAGGATTCTTGATGGTGATTTTGATCACTTCCTTGCCATCGGGTTGCTTACCAAGCACAACCTGTCTCCCCAAGACCTTGTTGTCCTCCTTGTCTTTCCTGGGCTCACCAATAATGACATTAGCTTTATTAGCAGATTCGGCTACCTCCGGCCGAATGAGTAGCTTCTTCCCCTCCAAATCCATGGTATTCATTGGAAAAGGTTGTTTATCAACTTGCATCTCAGAAAAGTTCAATCATCCGTCATTAATGGCCGATTGTATCTGTCGTCGAAAAACATTGCAATCGTTAGTAGCATGAGAAAAAGAATTATGATACTTGCAATAAGCACGCCGTTTTAGCTCTTCAAACGGCGGTAAAGTATGAGATATTCTAATAATCTTAGCCTGCAGCAAAGCATCAAATATTCTATCACACTTAGCAATGTTAAAAGTAAACTTCATCTCTTCATCATGATTCTTATGAATCAGTTTCAGATCATTGCAAGTAAAGGGTTTGGCGTTAGATGGCCAAACAAATTCAGTAGTAAAAACATCACCCTCATCGTCCAAAGTGATCACTATCATATTCCACCATATTCATCTTTGGACGATCAGCTTTGTATCTATGCACTTCTTTGAGATCTTTGCTTCGGCTTCCCTGAGCCAAAGCCCTTTGTAAGACTTGGTTGATATTTAAGAACTCATAACCTTCTAGCTTTTCTCTAATGGGAGTTCTCAAACCACTCAGCACTAGGTCTGCCAAGTCTCTCTCGGTTATCACCAAACTAAAACACCGGTTTTTTGTTTCTCTGAATCTCTTGACGTAATCGGAGACCGATTCATCATGCTTCTATTTAACCGATGTTAGATGTGATAACTTGAGTTCATTGTCTCCGCTATAAAAGTGATCATGAAATTTCTGCTCTAACTGTGACCAAACCCGAATGGAACCATGTGGTAAAGAAGAAAACCATGAAAATGCAGTACCAGTTAAAGATAAAGGAAACAAACGCACTTTCAACTCATTTAGTGAGCCTGCTTCACCTAGTTGTGCTAAGTATTGACTAACATGCTCCCATGTGGTTTTTGTGCCCTCTCCATTGAACTTAACAAAATCTGGAATCTTATATCCCGGAGGGCACTGGATGGCATCAAAGTACTCGGGGTATGGCTTTTGGTAAATCCGATTCCGAGGTAACTCAACTCCAAAATTCTCTCGAAGCATCTTAGCCATCTCTTCTCTAAGATTAGCTAGACCATCATCTAGAGTGGACGATGAAGCTTGTGGCAGTGGCATAAGAGGAGTAGGGTTACTAGCTGCAGGTAGGAATTGTGGCATGTATGTCGACCCATAATTTGGTAGTGGTCGAGTGATTGTAGCTGTAGGTAGAGTTTGGTTCGGCGTTGCCACCGAACCTGTCATGCTCATAATAGGATTAATGGGTGTAGCACAATCTGATTTGTTTGGGTAGGAAAAAAGTCATCGGCACGGGAGGCGCCGATGCAATAGGTAAAGCCAGATTAGGGTTTTGCACACTAGAAGCTACACCCTTATTACCACTAGTCGATTGAGATATATTCTTCTGAGCATTAGTATTTTCTATGAAAGTTTGGTAGACTAGATTGTTACCATCAGCAATACGACTCTCAGTCTCAGCCCACTGCTCAGGAGAAAAAGTAGTACTCATAGAGGGTTTAACCTGCTCGGCTTGAAGAGGAGGGAACTTGATTTCTTCAATCGGAGTGATGTTGCCTTGGCGATCTTTCTTGAATTTTGCAAGGAACTCCTGCAGGTCCTTCTCCTCGCGCGCCTTCTTGTACTCCTCATAGACTTGGCGATGATCGGCTGATATCTCATCAAGACTGGGCTTAATGATGTTATCGGCGTTTACCTCAGATGGCTTGGGAAGATCGGACATGGTGGATGATGATGATTGATCTTCGTTCCCCAGCGGAGTCGCCAAAAAGTGTGTTGACACACGAACACGTCACGTGTACCCTCGACGCCGGGGGTGATGCACCGCAGCTCACGTCGAAGGAGACCCGACCGACAGCGCGATACGCAAGACAGTCGGCGGGCGCTTTTGTAGACCCGAAACCCCGCGCACCCGGGAGGGACCCTGTCAGGGTTTGCGGTGGCTATGGGCTGCCCTAGGTCAATTCGCTCGCCCCTAGAGCCTCGGGATTCGCAGCTCTCAAACACGAAGAACAGCGAAGAACGAGAGAGAAAAACGGTGGAGAGATAAAACGTAGATGAAAAAGTAGTATATTGATTTGTTCGATTGTGTGTTGTTCAATCGGCCGTCACCCCCAACATATATAAGAGGCGGCTGGACTTCCCGTACAAGTAAAGGATTCGTCTAGGCTTTCGTTACAAGAAAAATTACATCAATTCACGTCCTAGAGTCCTAATTCTATTCCAACTCGGATTCAGTCTGAATCTGGCCCAAACCTTGTCTTCCTTCTTGCGCGGGCCGCCGGGCTTGCATATGATCTCCGATCAAGACGGCCCAAATATCAAACTTGTGTGCCTCGACGATACGAACAACTCTCATGTTGATCATTTTTTCAAATAAGGCCATCTTGAATACTTTTCGAGGTTATCTTTATCTTCCAGTCAGACTCAGTTTTGCAGTAGACTGGATTATCCGAGTCTCGTAGTGAATTTGTAGGCTATATATTATCTCTAATGATGATGACTCCAAAATCAAAATTTACTGTCTTGATGATACGCACAACTTCTGTATTGGACACTTCTTCATCCAAGGTCATTTTGATAAACTTTCGAGCACATGTTCAATTTCACTCGGACTTGAGCTCATCCACTCGGATATTAGATACTTTCACTCGGATCGTCCGATTGGACTTTTTCACTCGGAAGACAATCTTTCACTCGGATGACTATATTTCCACTCGGATGACTATATTTCCACTCGGAAGACTATATTTCCACTCGGAAGGCACTATCTTATTCAATCGGCAAGTTTTCGTCCCGATGGTAATCTTTTCACTCGAATATTTTCACCTGGACGACAATTTCACTCGGATGATCATGTTTTCACTCGGATGACTACATTTCCACTTGGATAATAATAAGTTCATCCGATCAGCAAACTTCCACTCGACCGTAAAATTTCACTCGACCGTAAACTTTCACTCGGATAGTAAACTTTCACTCGACCGTAAACTTTCACTCGGATGGTAAACTTTTCACTCGGATTTCCGACTGAAAACATAGCCCGACCTTGATTTGTCTCTCCAGGCCTCTATGATCTCGGATTGAGGCGAATTATATATGAAAATCGATCGGCTCGACGAGACGAAACTTTTCCATGTTGAAGGTTTTTCGATTCAATGCCGTTTTGATGGCCGAATTACTCGCGCAACCTATCAGACAAGTGTCCGGCACCTCGCGCCATATTTCCGTTGAGGTTCAGTCTGCAGTATATTGCCTCTAACTTTTGCATATCAACTCAGATTGAGATGATTTATATATCAAAATCGATTGCCTCGACGAGACGAAGACAATTCCTTAAGAGTGCTCCTTCATCCGAGGTCATCTTGAAGACGTGATTGGCCAAAAACCACTCGGAACATTGAACTATGCCACTCGGAGTATAGTTTTGGTCTGTAAGATAAAGTCGAATGAATATAACCGAAACATCAAAGTGGTTCCACTTGGTGATGTGAATATTTTTATGCTGAAAACTCATTCACTCGAGACCATTTTCATTGCAATCTGTATCTTGCCAAAATCAGGTGTCAACACATGCCCTCCTGTTTTTCGGCAAAGCTTGCACGCCGAAAAATAATATGCATAGTGTTTGTTCTAAGGACGATATCAACACTCCATCGGCCATTTATTTTTCTCAGGGCGATAATTATGTATCGGCCATGTTTGTGCTAAGGGCGATAATTTTTGCAGAATCACGCAAAGAAAACGGAAATAATTTCATCTTGACCACATCATTGTCCACATCTTTTTTCTTTTGCATATCACATAATTCCACGAAGGTATTAAGATGGGACGTGACATCCTCATTAGGAGTACCGGAAAATTGGTCTTTCATAACAAGATTCAGCAAAGCAGTATTAATATCACAAGTCTCCGCACTAGTGGTGGGAGGAGCAAGCGGAGTGCCAATAAAATCATTGTTGTTGGTATTTGAGAAATCACATAACTTGGTGTTCTCTTGAGTCATGATGACTACACAACAAGATTGCACTCAAAAACAGATCCGGCAAGAAAATGGCGAAGGGAAAAAAGGGAGGCGAATAAAACGGCAATTTTTTGTGAAGTGGCGGAGAGGAAAACGAGAGACAAATGGCAAATAATGTAAATTGCGAGGAGATGACATTTGTGATTAGGAACCTGGTTATGTTGAAGATCCTCCCCGACAACGGTGCCAGAAATTCCTTTTGATGTCACTTGAAGCTACGTCGGTATTTTACCCAAAGAGGAAGGGATGATGCAGCACAGTGGCAGCGTGTATTTCCCTCGGATATGAAACTAAGGTTATCAAACCAGTAGGAGAACCAAGCAACACAATGTAAACAGCCCCTGCACACAAATAACAAATACTGGCAACCCGACATGTTAAAGGGGTTGTCAATCCCTTTCGGGTAACGATGCCAAAAATTGGTGCGTTGATAGGAGAAAGTTGTAAATATTGATAGATAGATCGCAAAATAAAATAAATTGCAGCAAGGTATTTTTGGGTTTTTGGATTAATAGATCTGAAAATAAAAGCAAATAAAAATAGATCGCAAAGGCAAATAACATGAGAAAGAGACCCGGGGGCCGTAGGTTTCACTAGTGGCTTCTCTTGAGAAAAATAACAAACGGTGGGTGAACAAATTACTGTTGGGCAATTGATAGAACCTCAAATAATTAGGATGATATCCAGGCAATGATCATTACATAGGCATCACATCCAATATTAGTAGACCGACTCCTGCCTGCATCTACTACTATTACTCCACACATCGACCGCTATCCAGCATGCATCTAGTGTATCAAGTTCGTGGAAAAACAGAGTAATGCAATAAGAATGATGACATGATGTAGACAAGATATGTTTATCTATGGCAGTAGATATAGATCCCATCTTTTTATCCTTAGTAGCAACGATACATACATGTCGGTTCCCTTTCTGTCACTGGGATCAGGCATCGTAAGATCGAACCCATTGCCGGGCACCTCTTCCCATTATAAGATAAATAGATCAAGTTGGCCAAACAAAACCCAAATATCGGAGAAGAAATACGAGGCTATAAGAGATCATGCATATAAGAGATCAAAGAAACTCAAATAAATTTCATGGATATAAAAATATATGACTGATCATAAACTCAAAGTTCATCGGATCCCAACAAACACACCGCAAAAAGAGTTACATCATATGGATCTCCAAGAGACCATTGTATTGAGAATCAAGAGAGAGAGATGAAGCCATCTAGCTACTAACTACGGACCCGAAGGTCTACAAGAACTACTCACGCATCATCGGAGAGGCACCAATGGAGGTGGTGAACCCATCCGAGACGGTGTCTAGATTGGATCTAGTGGTTCTAGACTCTGCGGCGGCTGGATGAATATTCCGTCGACGCTTCTAGGGTTCTGGGATTTTTGGGGGTATTTATAGAGCAAAGAGGCGGTCCAGGGGGCACCCGAGGTGGGCACAACCCACCAGGGCGCGCTTGGGCCTCCTGGCGCGCCCTGGTGGGTTGTCCCCTCCTCGGGACTCCCCCCCAGGTGCAATCAGGGCCCAACTTCTTCCTTTTGGTCCATAAAAATCATCATAAAGTTTCATGGCATATGGACTTCGTTTGATATTGATTTCCTACGATGTAAAAAACATGGAAAAACAGCAACTGGCACTTGGCACTATGTCAATAGGTTAGCACCAAAAAATGATATAAAATGATTATAAAACATCCAAGATAGATAATAAAACAGCATGGAACAATAAAAAATTATAGATATGTTGGAGACGTGTCAATATATAATAAAGTTTAGTTTGAGTTTTTTCTTTCTTTATTTTCATGTTGCAAATAAAAAGAAAGGAAATAAATGAAAGAAAGGAAATAAATGAGAAAAGAACATATGCTAATCTTATGGTAGGTGATGACACCACATAAGGAAAAGTATAAGTAGGAAATTTTGTTAGAGATTGACAAACATAGCATTAGTCAATGATGCAACTCATGAAAGAATTAATAAGGGAAGAGAAGATTCACATATAAATATATTATCCTAGAAATCTTTTGTGATTGCGAGCCCTCATCAACATATTATATGCCAAAATTGTTGACGTTGGACAAGGAAGACAACTTAATGGTTCATGTTTGTTTATATTCACATAGAAGTCATATTGTCATAGATCCTTTAACATGTGGTGCTTGCCCCCTACCTTTGCTAGCCAAAAATTCCGCACTAAGTAGAGATACTACCTGTGCATCCAAATACCCTTAAACCCAAATCTTATTTTCAAGAGTCCACCATACCTACCTAGGGTTGAGTCAGATCCTTCAAGTAAGTTGTCATCGGTGAAATAAGGAAATAAGAATTGCTTCTAAAAGTGTGAGATCATTTAGTGTAAGAGAAAATTGAGCATTGCACGAACTTGTGATGGTGAAGAATAAAAGCGACAGACTGCATAATAAAGGTCGCTATCACAAGGGGCAATGCAACGTGATGTTCTTTTTCATTAAGGGGTTGAGCATACAAACAAATAAGCGCATGGCAACCTCTGTTTCCCTCTGCGAAGGGCCTATCTTTTACTTTATGTATTTACTTTTATGCAAAGAGTCAAAGTTTTCTCTCTATTCCTTTTTATTTTTTCTCCTTTGGAAGCATCATGTGGTGAGGAAAGATCTAGGCACATATGTCCAGTTGAATATAGATATCATGATTTATTATTGTTGACATCACCCTTGAGGTGAATATGTTAGGAGGCAAAACTACAAGCCCCTATGTTTCTATGTGTCCAGTTGAAACATTTTGCTCATGTGTACGCGGTGAGTGTTAGCAATCATGGAAGACTATATGATGGTTGAGTACGTGGACTTGCCTAAAGGCTCCGACACGTGACCCTTCCTGAAAACATGATGCGTTGTAGTTGCAAAGTTGACTGAGAACATAGTTTGTTGGTTTCTAGTAGAGTTTTTGCTTTATACTTCAATAGTGTGATGAATTATCACTTATTCATGAGAAGTCCATGATAAGAGTTCTATGATAAAAGTCTTATGTTTAAGTTTGTTGTTGTTATAATAATGAACATGATGCTTCTATGTCCTTATTTTGTTTTTATCGACACCTCTCTCTCTAAGCATGCGGACATGTTTTTCGATTTCGGTTTTCGCTTGAGGACAAGCATGGTCTAAGCTTGGGGGGTTTGATACGTCCATTTTGCATCATGTTTTCTTACTATTATTTGTGAAGTTTTTATCCATAATAATGCTTTTTGGAGTAATTATAATGCCTTTTCTCTCATAATATGCAAGGTATACACAAAGAGGGAGAATTGCGGCAGCTGGAAATCTGGACCTGAAAAAGCTACGTCAAGCTACCTATTCTGCACAACTCCAAACAAGCTGAAACTTCATTGAGAATTTTTATGGAATATATGAAGAATATTGGAGCAAATACGTACCATAGGGGGCCCACCAGGTGGGCACAACACACCTAGGCGCGCCAGGGAGCCCAGGCGTGCCTTGGTGGGTTGTGCCCACCCAGGCCCGCCTCCGGTGCCCATCTTCTGGTATATAAGTCATTTTTACCTAGAAACAATAAGGAGAGAACTTTCGGGACGGAGTGTCGCCGTCTCGAGGCAGAACTTGGGTAGGAGCACTTTTTCCCTCCGGCGGAGCGATTCCGTCGGGGGAACTTCCCTCCTGGAGGGGGAAATCATCGTCATCATCATCACAAACAAGTCTCCCATCTTGGGGAGGGCAATCTCCGTCAACATCTTCAACAGCACCATCTCATCTCAAACCCTAGTTCATCTCTTGTGTTCAATCTTGTTACCAGAACTATAGATTGGTGCTTGTGGGTTACCAGTAGTGTTGATTACATCTTGTAGGTTATTACTATATGGTTTATTTGGTGTGAGATTATATGTTCAGATCCAATATGATATTTAATACCCCTCTGATCTTGAGCATGATTATCATTTGTGAGTAGTTACTTTTGTTCTTGAGGTCACGGGAGAAATCATGTTGCAAGTAATCATGTGAAATTGATATGTGTTCTATATTTTGATAGTATGTATGTTGTGATTCCCTTAGTGGTGTCATGTGGACGTCGACTACATGAGACTTCACCATATTTGGGACTAAGGGAATGCATTGTGGAGTAGCAATTAGATGATGGGTTGTGAGAGTGACAGAAGCTTAAACCCCAGTTTATGCGCTATTCCGTAAGGGACCGATTGGATCCAAAAGTTTAATGCTATGGTTAGAATTTATTCTTAATACTTTTCTCTTAGTTGCGGATGCTTGTGGGAGGGTTAATCATAAGTAGGAGGTTTCTTCAAGTAAGAACAGCACCTAAGCACCGGTCCACCCACATATATAATTATCGAAGTACCAAACACAAATCAAACCAACATGGTGAAAGTGACTAGATGAAAATCCCGTGTACCCTCAAGAACGCTTTGCTTATCATAAGAAATCATTTTGGCCTGTCATTTGACTCAAAAGGATTGGGCTACCTTGCTGCACTTTTTCTACTATTATCATCACTTGCTCGTTACAAATTATCTTGCTATCAAACTACTGTGTCACTTACAATTTCAGCACTTGCAGACATTACCTTGCTAAAAAACACTTGTCATTTCCTTCTGCTCCTCGTTGGGTTCGACACTCTTACTTATCAAAAATAGCTACAATTGATCCCCTATACTTGTGGATCATCAAGCGCATTCATCACTTTGCTCCATTCTTTGATTTTGAGCCTTCCGTCATTTGAAGAAATCGAGTATGCAATATGCTTAGCCTTCGAAGGAGTTGGTCGTAAGCTAACCATATGAATATAACCTTCGGTAAACAACATGTAATGCATAACCTCCTTTGGAAGCCTCTGTTGAAAAACGTAATAGTAACATATATGGTTAGCAATGTAGTTTACTTAAGAAGAATGTATGCAATAAAGTTACCATCATTAACAAAATCTTACCAAGTTTTTGGCAATGATGTTACCATCGTGCAATTTATGGACTAGCGGCACGTATCTAGTAAAATTTGGGAGGATAGAGTGGTTGGTTTTAAAGGCCTCAACATCATCTATGAATGAGACAAGATAACCTTTCTCCTCACAACTAAGCTCGGAGTCATAGCTGTAGTATGTCCTGTCTACAACCTTCCGAGTATTTTTGGAGGATAAGAAATAAGCTGACAATTATAAATAAAGATGTTTAGTATGGATGAACACAAAATATTTCTAAATTAACAATATAAATTACTTAACTTAACAAATTAGTTTGACAAACACACATTTAGGCAAAACTGGAGGCATATCCACAACCACCCAGATGTCGCTATTATCATCATAATCATCTTCGGGACGAATATCAAATGTTATTTGCATACCCTCGTCAAATCCATATGCCTTACAGAGAGCTTCCCAATTAGAGCAACCAAAATGGGAGTGATTGACCGCATTGTACAGCTTAACCAGAAATGCATAACCATGTTTAGTTCTTAAGTGAGCCTTCCCCGTCTCCATATTCTCAGAGTCTTTGAAACCGAGCTTCTCCAATACATATGGTCTTGCATGGCACGGGATGTACTGATTGAATTGAAAAAATATAGAAATTACACGTTGAACAAAAGAAGAACAAGTGATGATGTTAATTACGATGAAATGCTTGTTGTTGTGTACCGTACAAACATCAAAGGTCTCGTTTAGCTTCATTGTGAAAAACCTATCATTTTGCAGGTGAGGAAACCTGTCGCACAAACCACGGTCATTGTAGCAATAATCACACTCCGGGATCCTATCGTCATCAGAAATCTCCTGTGTTCATAATTCAAAGATTAAACTTCTGAATTTCAATATATGTACTGCAAAAACTTAATTCGATCATTAATATACATCACGGGTTGACTTTCAGTCTGTCAGACTTCTGTTGAAAACTCTCATCTCACGTGGTGTATATGGTGGGCACTCCCTCTCTGATATATTCTACCGTCGGTGATGGTCGCTCCTCCCTTCATCCCCGAGAGCACTACACCAATGTCTAGCACACGGGAATGAAGGAGAAGCAACCCCCACGACAACAGTCGGGATTCTTCTTCCTCTCTGACATTTGCGTCCGTCGGTGATGGAAGCTCCTACTTTCATTTGAAAGTGCATTACACCAAAATGTCTAGCACCTTCAAATGAAGAAGAAGCTTCCCTCATGACAACAGTCGGGATTCTTCTTCTCTCATATATATGGTGGAGACTCTCCCTCACTGATTTTTTGACTGTCATGTATGGAGCCCCGACAGACTTAAAGTCAACCCAAAATGTCATTTAATTATCTTTCTAGAAAATCTGGGCCACTCGATATTTCATACATATTCTAGCACAAGTCATGCCAAAATTCACGAAAAAATCCGGCATGACCTTTGCTAAAAACGACATATATTGAGTGCCTGAAGCACGAAAAAATCATTAAATGAAGCAGCAGCCGAGGGTTCCATTCCGATGAGTGGCGGGGAAGCGAGTCGTCCTTTGTGCTGAAGCAAAAACCTCCGGGGGTCCCATCGGACTGCCAGACATGAGGAAGATAAAAGTATCCGTGGGCAGCGATTTGGATTAGGCATTAATTATACCTTCAAAGCCGAACTAGCTCCGTTGATGTAAATGTATAAAATTGTCATGTTTATATGAAAATCCGGATTTTCTATATGAAATTCGTCATGTTTGCATGAAGTCCGACCGTGTTTGCATGAATTTCACCCGGTTGGTTTGAGTTGTTGTGAAAATGTATGCGGCTAGCGTTGGACGGCTGCCTCCCGCATCTGTGTCTGCCGACTGGCCCCCTGTCCGTGAACGGATGCAAAAGGTTTTTGCGTGTTGTCGTTGGAGATGCCCTAAGCGCTTAATTTTTTGTAACTAAGCATCATTCATTTAATGATTTAACGACTAAAGTTCTCCGTGCATTGGTGAGCTTTTTCTATTTAAGTGGTTTGCCCATGTTCGTGCACTTGGCATTGTTTCTTCATGGGATCACCACACCCATCTATCTCCTCTTAATTACCTTGCCACATCATATTTTCGCCTACATGGCAGCCTGTAAGGGCATATTTATCCCTAAGTGATTTTGGTGATTGATGACAATGCATTTGCGGACTAATCATGTGCATTGAGCATTTCAGATATCTCATACTTAGGCACAAGACGATTCATTGCCCCTCGGAGTCTAGTGAAGCCGGAGTTTTCCCTACGTTTCTTTTCGGTGGATATGAGTCGTAGGAAAGCCGTACTATTAGGAGGGGGTCCGCGTTGGAAAGGTTTGGGTGGAATCATCACATACTCGTCTGTTTCTTTTGCACCACCTTTCCTTTGGCTCTTTGGAGCATCCTCCGTTTTTTCGTGTCTCTGCAAAATGAAGGACTCCTAGTGTTGTTGTGCTGGGGCATGCGGTAGTTCTACTCATGGGAGCAGTAGTACCGCAGGCCCTTGCGGTAGTACCGGCCAGGGACGTGGTAGTACCGTAGGCCCTTGTGGTAGTACCGCTCCACGGGTGCGGTAGTACCGTGGCCTCAGGCCGGGCACAGCAGCACAAGCGGAAGTAGGGGCAGATGTAATTTTTTACATCTAGACCCTACGCGATAGTACCGCTCCTGGCTTGCGGTAGTACTGTGTCAGAGTTTTGCACAGATCTTTTCTCAGCGGAAGTTGCCACGAATGTATTTTTATATGTCCGTGCCTTCCCAGCCTAGACAAACCCTGCCTTGCGGTAGGGCCGCAAGGGGGAGCGGTAGTACCGCTTTGGCGGTTCTACCACTCTTTGCTTCAATGCATCAGGGCCAGTCTGGCTCCTGCCACGCATGTGGTAGTACCGCAGTGCCCCGCGGTAGTACCGCAGGCCCTTGCGGTAGTACTGCATGGCTGGTGCGGTAGTACCACACATCGTAGGCTGAGTTAGCGAATAACGGTTGGATTTGTCCTATCACTATAAAAGGGGAGTCTTCTTCTCCGAGTTGACTACCTCTTCCATCCCCAAGCTCCACTGTTGCTCTAAGCTCCATTTTTGCCCGATCTCTCTCCCTAGCCAATCAAACTTGTTGACTCTCTAGGGATTGGTTGAGAAGGCCCCGATCTACACTTCCACCAAGAGAAATTTGATTCCCCCCACTAATCCCTTGCACATCTTGTTACTCTTGGGTGTTTGAGCACCCTATACGGTTGAGGTCACCGCGGAGCCATATTCCATTGTGGTGAAGCTTCGTGGTGTCGTTGGGAGCCTCCAATTAAGTTGTGGAGATTGCCCGAACCTTGTTTGTAAAGGTTCGGTCGCCGCCTCCAAGGGCACCAATAGTGGAATCATGGCATCTCGCATTGTGTGAGGGAGTGAGGAGAATACGATGGCCCTAGTGGCTTCTTGGGGAGCATTGTGCCTCCACACCACTCCAACGGAGACGCACTTCCCCTCAAAGGGAAGGAACTTTGGTAACACATCCTCGTCTTCACCGGCTCCACTCTTGGTTATCTCGTACCTTTACTTGTGCAAGCTTATATTGTGTTACATCTCTTGCTTGCTTGAGTGCTTGTTGTTGTTGCATCATATAGGTTGCTCACCTAATTGCATATCTAGACAACCTACTTTGATGCAAAGTTTAAATTGGTAAAGAAAAGCAAAAAATTGTTAGTTGCCTATTCACCCCCTCTAGTCAACTATATTGATCCTTTCAATTGGTATTAGAGCCTTGTCTCTTTATTAAGGACTTCGCCGTCCGAAGATTATGGTTGACACCATAGACGGTGAAGAGGAGCACCCCGGTGTGATTCCGTCCTCGTCTACGGCCGATGGGGGAACCTCGGTCTCACGTGAGGAGTTCAATGTGGCCTTGGACACATTGAAAACCTCCATGACAGTCGAGGTCAAAGGCATGCTTAAGAACTTTCTTGATGGTCTTAAATTGTCCACCGCACCATCGGAAGTGGTTGATCCCATTAACAAGGTGACGGATGCTAACTTCGACAAGGGGGAAGCTACTAGTGATAAAGTTCCTTTATCTAGTGGTAGAAATGGTAGTGGCATCTTTGCCCATGTGGAACCTCCACTTACTTATGGAGGACCGATTCCCTCCACTCATTTAAATCATGCCGGTTCACCTCCTAAGATTGTGAGAAATGAGGATTTTGACACTTGGGTCTATCGCTTTAAACGTCATTTAAATCATGTTAATACTTTTTTGACTATAAACAGTAGGGTAAACACCATGTTAATACTAATCTTTGGAGAATCATTGAGCAAGGTTTCTATCCGCATGACTCAAGCAACCTCACCCCTAGAGAAGCCTCGGATCATCAATTCAATGAGAATGCTCTCTTCATCATCCAAGATGCAATCCCTCCCGAAGATATTGCGCATCTCCGACCTTTCACAGTGGCAAAGGAAGCATGGCACCATGTTGTTTCCCTTTACAAGGGAAGTGCAAGCATTCAACGCTCCAACTATGAAGTGGTGCAATATGAAGCCGATGAATTTGCCATGAATGAAGGTGAAGAACCTCGTGAGCTTTACCGGAGATTAACCACTCTCTCAGTCTCACTCCGAGATCATGGGAGCAAGGATACAAATGACAATTGGATCAAGCGGAAGTTTCTCAAAGCCATGATGCCTTACCATAAGGCCATGTCGTCCGTCATCCGTCAAAGGCTGGACTTCCACACCTTGTCCTCAAGTGAAGTGTTGTATGTGTTTGTGGCAATGAGTATCTTGGACAAGACCACCGACAATGTCGTGTTGCGTTCTCAAAGAGAAAAGAAGCCCAACCTTGCCTTGAAGGCTAAGGCTAGTGTGGAAGAAGAGGATGAAGAGGAAGAAGAGGAGAGCAACCCCGAAGATACAAAATATGCTTATCATGAGCACATGGCTCTCGCTTCAAGGCAATTTTGGAGCAAGAAGAACACGAGGCCCAACTTCAACAAGAACAACACAAGTGGCACGAAGGGCAAGCAACGAGTGAGGGTTTGCTATAATTGTGGCAATGTGAGACACTTTTTTGCGGAGTGCCCATATGAGAACAGGGAAGATAATGGTGGCAAGCTCATCCGAAAAGACAAGGCCAAGTCCTTCCCCAACAAGAGCTACTTCACCAAGAAGACTCCTCCCAAGGGTTTGGTGGCACAAGAAGAGTACAATGAGGATGACGACGACGATGAAGATGGTGAGACAGTTGCCATCGCCTCCGTTGCCATTGCAACAACTCATGGGTGTCCCTCTTCGACTCACCCAACAAGAATATCACCGCCAAGTGCCTCATGGCCAAAGCCACCAACAAGGTAACCCCCAACATCAAAACTACCATCACTACTAATTCCTCTTTGACGGATTGCATTGATGAAAGTGAGGGGTCAAATGGGGATGAAAATGAATTTGAGTCTTTTATGAGTAAGCTCAAGGGTAAATCCAAGAAGCAATTTGTTGCTCTCTTGGAACAACTTGGTGAAGCCAATGACATGACCGAGGCTCACGAAAACACCATATCTAAGATGGAGGGACATAGTCGTGACTATGCCAATGAGATATCGGATCTCTCTAATGCTCTTGAGGAAGAGCATGGTCATCGTTTGGCTCTTGAGGAGTCACACAACGATGATCATGCTAAATTAAAGAAAGATCTTGATCATGCACTTGTTGTATCTCGTGTGCTTAATTCCGAGAAGGCCAAACTTGGGGTTGATCTTGCTAGACTCAAGGAGGAGTTTGATTTACTCGACAAGGCTCACAAAGCCTTGAAGGGTGCTCATGCTAGCCTCAAAGAGTCTCATGATCAACTCCAAGTTAAGCTAACTAAGGAAAAGGCCACTTTTCCTCATATGGTCTTAATTGGTAATGCAGATGCTACTAACCCATGTTGTGAGCATGTGGATCTTGTGGAGGAAAATGCTAAGTTGAAGGAGCAACTTGAGAAAGGCCACATGTCTTGCATACAAGGTGAGAAGAACCTCGACAACCTTTTGAGCAATCAAAAGGAAGTTGTGGGCAAGGAGGGAATTGGGTTTGCTTCCAAGCCCAATAGCAAGAACAAGAATGACAAGGCCAAATAAACTCCTCCTCTCAAGCAAACTTCTGTGGAGGAGGGAGAGGGTGCTTCTAAGGATAAGAAGAACAATGAGAAGGGTGGTGGTGTCAAGAAAGGCAATGCCACCCCTTCCAACAAAGCCGACGACTTTAACCCTTCTTATGTGTTGTGCCGTGCTAGTGATGGGCAGGTTTATGCTAAATTTGTTGGTCTCCTTATGATTACAATGAATGGTCTATTTGGGTTCCTAAGACCCTTGTTACTAACATCAAAGGACCCATTACAAAATGGGTACCTAAAACCAAGCATTGATCTCTTGTAGGTGTTTTCTTCCGGTGGGGGATCATGGTTGCTCGATAGTGGAGCCACTAATAATATGACCGGAAGCAAGGACTTGGTGGTGGACGTGTACAAGATTGCATCTATGCCACCAATGTCGAGTGGGGTGATGCCTCGTCTTCTAAGGTATTGGGACTTGGCAAGGTTGTCATTTCTCATGATCTCACAATCGAGAAAGTCATGCTTGTTGAGTCCCTTGCATACAATTTACTTTTCGTTCGTCAACTTGCACTCATGGGTTTTGCAACTTTCTTTGATATCAATACCGTGGCCCTCTTGTGGAGCAAGACTCTTAAAGTAGCCTTTGTTGGGCATGCCGAGAATGGTCTCTATGTGATTAACTTTTTGGAGCAACCCACTAAGACCGCGACATGCCTAATGGCTAAAGTTGACGTGGGATGGCTTTGGCATCGCCGGTTAGCCCATGTTAATATGAGGTCTTTGCAAAGTCTTCTCTAGGGGGACCATGTCCGTGGACTAACAAATATTATTTTTGCCAAAGATCGTGCTTGCAGTGCTTGTATTGAAGGAAAGCTACATGAGAAAGCTCACCCTCCCATGACTATCATCTACTCGAAGAGGCCTTTGGAGCTCCTTCACTTGGATCTATTTGGGCATCCATCCTTTGATAGTCTTGGGGGTAGAAAGCATTGCTTGGTGATTGTGGATGACTATTCAAGGTACACTTGGGTATACTTCTTCAAGAGGAAGAGTGAGACCCAACAAACCGTCATCAACTTTGCAAATGAAGCTCAACGGCAACACAATGCAAAGATCTTGACATTATGAAGTGACAACGGCACCGAGTTCAAGAACTACACATTGGATGAGTTTCTTAGTGATGAGGGGATCAACCATCAATATTCAGCACCTTACACCCCTCAACAAAATGGTGTGGCAGAGAGGAAGAACCGGACATTGATGGATGCGACAAGGACCATGATGGCGGAGTTCAAGTCTCCATACAACTTTTGGGCCGAAGCCATCAACACCGCGTGTCATGCATCCAATCGGCTCTATCTCCGCAAAGGCTTGAACAAAACTCCATATGACATACTCACCGGTAACAAGCCCAACCTCAAGTACTTCCGGGTGTTCAGGTGTAAGTGTTTCATTCTCAAGAAAGGTGTTCGTTTGTCTAAATTTGAGGCTAGAGCTCATGAGGGCATATTTGTTGGTTATGCTACAAACTCTCACACTTACCGTGTCCTCAATAAGTCCCATGGACTTATTGAGCAGACGTGTAACGTGGAGTTTGATGAGAATAACGGCTCCCATGTGGAGCAAAGTGGTACTTGTGACGTAGGTGGTGAAATTCCTCCCCAAGCCATAAGAAGAATGGGTGTTGGTTTTATCCTACCCATTGAGGAACCCCTTGTGGCCGAAGGAGAAGGACAATGTTCCACTCAAGTGGAACCATCACCAACCCAAGACCCACACGCTTCCGAAGAACAAAGTGAAGGCCCTCAACCCAATGAACAAGATCAAGGGCAAGATCAACCTCAAGATGGTGTTGAACCACCAAGTGATGCCCAAGGTCAAGTTCTCTCTTCCGAGTGAGTTCAAGATCAAGAACAAGCTCAGAACGACGCTCAAGATGATCAAGTTACCGCTCCTCAACTCACTTCTGAGGAGGAATTGGAGCGTCGTGCCGCCAAGATTGCTTCCAAGCTCACTACTAAGGGTCATCTCATGATGAATGTACTTGGAATTACAAGAAAGCGGGTAAGCACTCGTAGATAATTGGCAAACTTTTGTGAACATCATGCGTTTGTTTCTTGTGTTGAACCCCAAAAGGTCTGTGAGGCCCTCGAGGATCCGGATTAGCTTAATGTCATGCATGAAGAACTCAACAACTTTGAGCACAACAAGGTGTGGAGATTGGTGCCAAGGCCAACGGGGAATCATAATGTCATTGGAACTAAGTGGATATTCAATAGCAAGCAAGATGCTCATGGGATTATTGTTCGTAACAAGGCACGGTTGGTAGCACAAGGCTACTCCCAAGTCGAGGGTATTGACTACGGTGGAACCTTTGCTCCCATTGCTCGCCTTGAATCCATTTGTTTGTTGATTGCTTATGCTTCTAATCATAACTTTAAGTTGCAACAAATGGATGTGAAGAGTGCTTTTCTTAATGGTCCTATTAATGAGTTGGTGTATGTCAAACAACCCCCCGGGTTCGAGGATCCCTATTTCCCCGATCATGTGTACCAACTCGATAAGGCACTCTATGGCCTTAAACAAGCCCCACGTGCGTGGTATGAGCACCTTACTGAGTTGTTGCAAGATCGTGGTTTTGAAATTGGGAAAATCGACCCCACTCTTTTTACCAAGAAGGTCAAAGGGGAGTTGTTTGTTTGCCAACTATATGTTGATGATATTATCTTTGGTTCCCCTAACAAAGCTTTCAATGAGGAGTTTGTCGCTCTCATGACCTCAAAGTTCAAGATGTCCATGATGGGAGAGTTGAAGTTCTTTCTTGGGTTCAAAATCAAGCAAAGAAGAGAAGGAACCTTCATCAACCAAGCCAAATACACTCAAGACAGGCTCAAAAGATTCAAGCTAAGTGACGTCAAGCCGGCTTCCACTCCAATGCCCGTCAAATGCCGACTTGACATATATCCCAATGGTAAAGCAGTGGATCAAAAGGTATATCGCTCCATGATTGGCTCCTTGCTTTACCTTTGTGCATCTAGACCGGATATCATGTTGAGTGTGGGAATTTGTGCACGGTTTCAAGCCGCACCTAAGGAAAGCCTCTTTGTGGCAGTCAAGCGAATCTTTCGATATTTGGCTCATACCCCAAACTTTGGCTTATGGTACCCAAGAGGAGCAAACTTCAACCTTATAGGCTATTCAGACTCTGATTGGGCGGGAGACAAAGCGGATAGGAAGTCAACTTTCGGAGGGTGCCAATTCCTTGGTTTCTCTTTGGTGAGTTGGTCTTCTTAGAAGCGAAGTTGTGTGTCTCTCTCATCCACCTAAGCGGAGTATGTGGCCGCCGGTAGTTGTTGTGCACAGCTTCTATGGATGAGGCAAACTTTAAAGGATTACAGTGTCATTTGTGACAAAGTGCCTCTTTGGTGTGACAATGAAAGTGCCATCAAGATTTCCCTCAACCCGGTGCAACACTTCAAGATGAAGCATATTGAGATTCGGTATCACTTCATCTGGGATCATATTAGGCGAGGGAAGATCGAGCTCAACTATGTCAACACTCATGATAACCTTCCAGATATTTTCACGAAGCCCTTGGATGAAGCAAGATTTCGCGAGTTAAGGCATGACACTACTAGGAAAAACCTTAGCAGTAGCGTGGGTTTTTAGACTACCAGTAGCGTAGGTTCCCACGCTACTGTTATGACGCTACATCTATTTTTTAGCAGTAGCGTGTGTTTTACCCCACGCTAATGCTAAACAGACATACTAGTAGCGCTGGTGCCCCACGCTACTAGTATTCCACACCCACGCTACTAGTAAAGGAATAGCAGTCGGGCTTCTATGATACACCCACGCTACTAGTAACAAATTAGGATTTAAAAAATAAAAGTCTACCTATTTCAGTTTAGACATGACATGCATTTCACAATACATACATGTTATGCATACAGTTAATCATCAATCATACATATCTGATGTAGATAATTAACACACGCACAAGCACACATGCATGCACGCGCGTGCACACACACACGCATGCACACCCACACCCACACACACACACACAATATGTGCTACACGTCTATGTCGTCGGCGTCGGCGCCTCCACAAGGCCATGTTGATGGTGTTGATGCCATCATCGTCGCCGCCGCCGCAGCACCATGACGATGTCATTGTCTTGGTCGCCGCCGTAGCCCTGAGTCGATGTCGATGTCGCCGTCATCATCATCGCCGCAGCCCCATGTCGATATCGTCTTCGTCACTGTCGTAGCTTCATGCCCATGTGTTCCCTACTAGGAACTCACAAATCCTGGAATTAAACAATGAACAAAGACCACTAGTAGGAACTCAAAAGAACCTGGAGCATTAGTACAGTATAATAGTAACCTATAGAGCACTAAGTAACAACCGCAGAAACAAAAGCATATAGCAGCAGCATAGTATATACGAATTATAAGGAGTACCTAACAGACCAATCCTAGAAATTGGGGAAAACCCAACTTAAGAAGGATACAGTGCTAGGCATGACCAAATCTTATTATAGATTCTGAATCCAAGCTTTTGAGGAAAATTGCAACAAGCAAAGTTTGTGCACCAAGTAAGAGTAATTCCCAGGTCATTCGCAAGCAAGCAAGCAAGAAGGCATCAGCAACAGATTATTACCAACATTGTACCCTTTATTGTCAGGTCATTTTAATTTAACCCTTGGTTGCGGATGTATTATTGTTGTATTACTAGTAATCATCAGCAGTAACAACACTTGGTCATTATAAATATCATTGTTCATTATAGTCGACATGACAACTTCCCGTTTATTACTATATTTATAAGGAAATTTTGTAATAACATTCATTCATGTGACATAAGAGACTTAGAGCAACATTTCATATATTAGTGACAGTTAAGCTACTGCACTTGCAAATTTGTCACACCAATAAAATAGATGTGTTATGTATATTCTCTAATGCGGTCTTAAATTGGAAAGAAATGAGGAGTTTCTACTTTCAAACCAATGTAGTGATTTTATTGAAAAGTATGAGCAGGTGCACTTATATTATATCAAAAATATAAATACCAGTACGTTTTTTAATCTCATATGGATGTATTAAGTAATAATGTGTGTGTGTGTGTGTGTGTGTAAAATAGACTATTCCAGTAAATTTAATTCCTCCTAATAAAGAACAAACTACATAGAGTATCATACTATTGCAAAAATTAAGAGTGAAAAAGTAAAATTATAGGCATAGAATCTTATACATTCGGTAAAGTCATTTTGAAAGCTAAATATTCAGAAGCATCAAAGATAGTTATTTTGAGAATGGAAATATATATCATAACTCGTTGCATGTTTCTTGTAAGAGTATGTAGATAGAATACGATCTAGAAAGACTGTCATGGCTCAGTGGTTGTTGCTTGTAATGCTATATAGATAGAGGACCATCCAAAAATACTAAGCTATCAACCTACGTAGCACCGATACGGCGACACGGATACGGCGATACGGGTACGGCGATATAGGATATGACAATTTCCAAAAACAGCAATACGGCGATACGGCAAGTATATATGAATAATTAGTAAAATTGCATGTTATAAAGACAAAGAATAATTGAATGCATGAGATGAGATCAAAATACTGCCCCATAAGTTGCATTCATGCCTCTTTTCATCAACTCGTCTCCATGACTGAATGATCATCAATTTACTGAATCCTCATACTGCTTGCAAAATACATCATATGCTAATATTAGAACTTGAACTAAACATAACACTTGTGCATTAAAAGCCTATAACAGTAAAGACGTTGGCTTGTAGCTTGCTTACCCAATAATACATGATTGATGCTTCCAATCTCAACTGAAGATTGGCTTGCAGATGACATTGTCAGTATTTCACTCCCTAGCACTAGCCGCAACCTCAGCAGGTCAGCAGCAAATCATAATTGATACAACAAAGGCCAATACCCAGTGCCCAGCAGTAGCTAGCAAGCACGCACACAATTACAGAACAAGTATGCAGATGGACACACCGAGCACGAACGCACGCACGCCACAACAAGCACACCCATAATCAGCATGCAGCAAGCCAGCAAGAGCGGGAGGACCAGACACCACCGGAACAGAGAAGAGAGCAGAGATTGGGAAGGGGCCTGGGGGACACCTTGATGGTGACGGCCAACAGGCGGCGGCAGCGAGGCGAGTCCAGATGGCCTCGATGGAATCCAAGCAGCGGTGGCGGTGGTAGCAACGCGGCGGCTGCTGTTTCTACTGTTCTATTGTGATGCTGCTGCTGCTGTTTGGTCCATCCTTGGGGTCACTGAATCTCTCCTCCGTCCAGCACCTGATGCCAGACTTAGCTTAATTACATGTAAAATACCATCTTTGATGTGCTTAATTAATTAATAGTTGAATGTTTTTTCAGTCTAGCTGAATAATAAAGCAGCTTCAGAATTCAGAACTATTCGTCCATTATCCAATAAATGCCAAACATGGAACCATGGATTGTTCAAATACATTTTCTGGATTCTAACTGCATATGTAAGAGCGTCACTTTGGTTGCTAAGCTCTCTGATGGACAGTTCAGATTCATCATGCCCTATTTCTATCCTTTTTGGCCCTTATAACCAACTAAAATCTCAATTCTTGTGAAAGAAAACAGAAAACGCAATTCACCATGGACATGGTAACAACAACGTTATGAAATTCTGGTACCAAAGAAAGTTCAGAAGAACATACATATCCTTGCATCTTGCCTCCACCATAATACCTCTTCATAGTCGCCCGCTTCGTCCTCTTCATCTTCATCCTCCCACTGCACCTGGCAGGCAAAATCAAACAACAGAAAGTAAAATCTCTACTCCTAATGGAGCAGTTGGTAGTCTCCGCCGGTCAATTTTCATCCCACCTTCACTGGTTTATTTTCATCCTGAAATTTTGTAGGTTAACCAGGGACAACTCCCATCTCCCAGGTTTTTTTCCGTCCCAACTCCCACCCCAACCCACGTACGCACCCAAAAAACCGGCCCTCATCCACCTCTCGACCCACACCAAATAGGGTTTCTGTCCGCCACCGCCGCTCGCATCGTCGCCTTCTCCTCAGCTCTTGAGCTCCCACCCCTCTCGCTCGCCAGTCGCCTGTGCCCCGAGCCCCCACTAGCCCGACCTTGGAGAAGGCTGCGGTCGCCGGATCCAGCCATGGCCGTCACCAACGCCCTCCTCTCCATCGCCGCAGGCCCATGTTGGATTCAGCCGGCGTGCCGGCCGAGCGCGCAACCCTAACCTCAATTAGGAGCCCGAGGGAGGGGGAGCGGGACTGGAGCTCGATTCAGCCGCCGTGCCTTGGATTCAGCCGCCGTGCTATACCCGGGGGAGGGGGGAGCGGGACTGGAGCTTGATTTGGACAGGGGGCGGTTTGTGGCTCCCGTGCGCGTTGAAGATTCGGCGGCGGTCGCGTCCTGCATCAACGGCGCGACGAGGAATCATAGGACAGATGGGAGAGATGAGGAGATGGGAGGAGGAAGGAAGGAACGGGGAGGGACTCACCGACGCGGTGGCGCTCGCCGGAGGCTGGCTGGCGGCGGGGTCACACGAAAACGGCGGCACGCGTGTGGCACCCTCCCCGGCGGCGCGAGCAGGAAGGAGGAGGTGCACAGGAGGCGTAGGTGCTACGGTGAGATGGGCTTCAGATGTACAGCCGGCCCTAGCGCTGCAACTTCTGCATCAGAGAAGGTTTGTGATGCAAATGCCTACTCCTTTACTCTTTTTTTATTAGTTTCAACTGATCGTATTGGTTGGATTAGCACATATTATCTGTGATTCCAATGCCTTCTCCTTTCCTCTGCTATAGAATTTCCTCTCTTGTCGATAAACTTTAGTTTCCAGTAAAAACCCCGTGCGTTTGCTTTTTTCCTGGGTGAAAGCACTGGAGGTTTTGTTCATGCATGAACCTTTATTTATTTTTCCTCTTATATTTTTTCTATCTTGGATGTCTCAAGTAAATACAATTTGAAGCTTCAGTGCATGATAGGAATGTAGTTATGATATACTCCCTCCAACCCAAAATAAGTTATTTTGGGACGGATGGAGTGTATCTTAACTGAATATTGTATCTCATCAACTGAAAAATGTAGCAATCAGTCACACATCGAATATTCAATTTACATCTTTCTGGTACAAAGACATCAATTATCTTCTATTTGCATCCATGTGCGTAGACAGTCTCATGAAGATGGCCATGTTACTTTTAGGTGGAAGATAATCTGTTCAATCTTTTCAAAGGTACATTGGTGAAATGCAGCAACCAGATAAAAGAAATGCATTACTCCATCACCACACTGATGCTCCATCTCCCTCTGATGGCAAGTGCGACCCTGATGAAGCTGCTCCCCTACATCAAGGACTACCCCAACAGTGCGGCCTTGATGGCACAACTCCCATACACCAAGGACTAGCCCCATGGTGCGGCCACGACATCACTGCTCCCCTACACCGCCGACTACAACCTGAGATCTTAGAACAGGTGCAGAACTTACACAAATTCCATCTCCCTCATTTTTGATCAATTACATCTATATTCTTGCTTGCAAGGTCATGTGGATTGTTTTTATTATTATGGCCAGTCGTGAGATCGATTGTTTTGGATGCAGGTTTGCAGGTTCATTGGAACAAATGTTCAAAAGGAAGATGCACAGTAAGAATTACAGTAAGAAGTTCAACTACGAGCCCAGACATGAGGTATTTTAACCGCCAACAGAGGGTGTGTTGCGCTAAAAATTAGTAATCTTCGCTCCAAATTCTTAGGTCACTGGCCCAGGTTAGTGCCCATTGTCATTGTGCATCTCTGTTAACTATTTTAGAACTAGCACAAATCTGAGTAGGGCTGGAACAAAATGAACACCCAGGGTTCGAGTACCTCTACTATGATATAATTATCTTCCAAACAGGTGTCATTTCCTTATCAAGATGGTTCTCGTGATTTAGGAAAACTAACAACACCTCAATGGTCTTCGCACTAGATTAGCTGTAGGATCCATTTTCTGGAGCATTTTGATTTTGGTGGACTATTTAGATACTTCCATACATACACTTTACTGAAGGTTATTTTGACGGAACGTTAGCTTGGAAGCTTTTCCATACTTTTTGTAACTATCCTTCAGCAAAACTAGATGCAGTTTGTGTTGTGATGAAATTAAGATTGCTCACAATATTTTGCAGGATAAAATTAATTACAATGTAAGTTCTTTGGTGTGTGATCCATTACAATACAGGAAGTTTGTGGTTTATGCCATAAAATTTCAGTTAATATTTGGTACGTGAAGTGATCTAAGTCTGCCACACTGTTTGCATTTGTAGCTTGCTTTGTTTAATAAATAGATTGATCTTATTTTCTATAAACTTTTTTATTTAACCTACTAACTTCAAATACATTATATTTGATCCTTCAAGGGGCAAAATAGTTCAGCTCTTTGTTTTACAAGTTTCAGGATTGAAGGGGGAGATGCTACAACAGTACAACTACAAGTTCCCTTGCTTCTTTGTAAGGGAACCAATCAACTAACTTAATGAGATTGATGCACGAGAGCTTCTAGATGTTCTTCTCGATCTTGAATATTCATTTTCTCCAACTATGCAAGATTTGCTTGTGTATAAGTTTGATAAGGCCAGGGGCAAGAACAAAGTGGTTGATTCATTGAGTAAGTTCATCCCTCAGTTAGTTTAACTTGGCTGCTTGTGTCCCATAAGGTTGTACAACCTTTTGCAGCATCTAATCAACTAACACATGGTTAGATTGAATTTGTGTAGTTTCTCATTGTATTCATGCTTTGTAGTCACCGTCTCAAATTTATTTAATTGCTTCAGTTAATTCCATTGGTCAATATGTACTCTTTACTTTATTTGGTTACAAATATAAACCTGCATTACTCATGCCCTTGATATATAATATCATTCGTTCAGGGTGGTTGAATCCACTATAGGGAGTTCTTTAAATTCGCATGTTGTGTTAGTGCATTGTAATTTGTTTGGTACATACGCTGCAATCAATTAGCAGCCACAAGCTTTCCTTTTTCTTTAGCACTATTTTTTCAACTGCAATTGATGCTTTCATTACAGTTAGTTTTATTTTTCCAGATGAAGTATGCGTTATGTACAGTCCTCCAGAATTCAGAAATTGATCTATAATTCTGTGAAGAGAAGGTTTTCAAACCCAAAGGAGCATTGGCAACCTTAGGGACTTGGGCGCCAACGTGTAGTCCCAGCAGAAGTTGCTCACCCGGAAGGTGGTCTTCTCCAAGGCCTCCCTAGCCTTTGAACAAGACCGCTCCATCAAGGTATCTACACGTTTCCAATTACCAAACATATCTTTTCTCTTGGGCCACAGGACAATATCTTCGTCTTAATTATTTGAATCCATTATTAAATCTTATTCTTTGGTCGAGTTGAATCTATGAGTCTCCCATGGAGCAATGTCGTCTTTGTTAGGCTGCAATTATATGCCTGGGGGTGGTCAAACTGAAAAGTTCAGGGGAGATTCAGATTACATGTGGTAGTGCTGAACATTGTTGTGGCGTTCATCGAATGTGGTAGTGCGTATAAGGTTGTAGCCTCGGGTTAAACTAAAAATATATCTGCAATTTGCTTTTACAGTGTCTAAGAGTTAATGATGTCTAGAATTGCTGCAAATTAATTAATTATTATGGTACCATGTAGTGGTACACTGATTATCTGCCGTTAAGTAATTAATTGAACATTATTTTTGTGTTCATCGATTGTGGCAGTGCATAGGCTGTTATATCTTCAGTTTAAACGAAAAACCATCTAAAATTTGGATTTACATTGTCTAACTGTGAATGGTGGCTAGCTTCGGTTGAAGCTGAAATACCAAAGATCACACTAGAGTGAAAAAACACCCCCGCGTCGCCCTCCTCTGGCGACTCGAGGGGCGACTCCACCCGCACGCTGCCGTGACTTCCCCTCTCCCCGCTCGTCTCGCGTCCCGGTGCTGCAGGATCGAGCTCGTCCCGCGCCCGACGCGGCTAGATGGAGCTCGTCTCGCGCACGGTGCAGCAGGAGTGACCTTTGGATCGAGCGGTTGCGGCGATCCGGTGTCGTTCCTTTGGGGTGCGACGTGTCTCGGGTGAGGTGGTGTCGAGGTCTTGGATGCTAGGGCGGCGGCCCTGGTGGTGGTAGCGCGGTGCTTGTGGGCAGAGCCCGTGCCTTGGTGCTGCCCGGTCACCATGGCCGTGTGGGCGGCGTGGTGTCCGGGGTGTGGCGTTCGGTGGCGATGAGTGTTGGCCGAGGTGAAAACCTGTTCTATCTTCGAACGGACCGGCGGCGGCGAAGATCGTTCCCTTCTTGAAGGCGTCGTCGCGGCTCTCATTGCCTGTCATGCGGTTCCGGGGGAAACTCTGATCTTTGGATCGGGCGGTGGCGGCGATCCGGTGTCGTTCCCTTCCCGAAGGCGCCGCCTTGGAGCACATGGTTCGTCATATGTAGCTTCATCTCTGTGTGGGTAGTGCTAGGGGTGGTGTTGCTGCGCTCAGCACCTATGTATCCTGCCCTGGGTGTGTGCGTGTGTTGCGGTGGCGGGCGTGTGTTTGTACTGGGTGCTTGTTGATTGATGCTTTATATATAAAGCGGGCCGAAAGCCTTTTTCGGTAAGATCACACTAAAATCCTTTTTTTTAAAGCTCTCATGGCTGAGTTGAATTTCTTCTTGGTCGGTTTAGTAGACGGAAAGTTAGCCTCGTCTCCAAATTCTGAAATATGGAGTATAATTTTTGTTTACTAAAAAGATTAATTGACTTTTAACAGCTGGGGTGATGTGATCTGTTTTTCAACCATGTTAACGTATACTTTTGGAATGGAAAATGAATCTATATCTATTTGTTTAAACAGAGAGAGGACCTGTTTTTCAACCGCATTAATGTATACTTTCGAAACAAAAATGACATTATATCTATTTTTAAGCTTTTCCAAAATTGGAAGCTGGAAGATGTATACTTTTGGCTGCACGGTGATTTTTTTCTGCCTATCCGTCCATTCTACTGAACCTGATCATCTCTGATTAGTGTTGTTCCTACTTCTTTCAGGGTAAACCATTGAGTGGCAATGATACATGTGTGTCCATACGACATAGTGATTAGCAGCATGAGGTGCTGAGCACATCGCGTGTGTGTCTGTATGTGTGCGCTGATATGCGGTTCATGAGGAACAAACTGATTAAGCATGCTCCAAAGCTACGAGCGACTGAACTAGGTATCTTTTCTATTTTCATGGTGAAGCCTGGTTTTAACTGCTAAAGAATAGCAGGAGATGGAATCATTGAAATATAATCACTTCTTAAGTAAATGAACTGAGACTTGATGGTTGTGTGTTATTGGTACAATATGTATTTTGGGCCTGAATTGTGAAGCAAATCGAGAATTCCTGGTTACTTATTATTAGTATAGTATACCTTTTTTGGGCCTGAATTCTGAACCTTGCTGATTTTTTTGGTAGTGTGTTATCAGTGTAGTATGCATTTTTGGCCTGAATCCTTAACCTTATCTAGGTATTGATTTTCTGCAATCAGTGAAGCACTCATGGTCATGCGTATTTGTTAGTCTACATTACTTATAGATTTAGTTGTTTTGATATGTATCCATTCGTCGGTTAGTTAACTGAAATTTGTTGGCAGTGGTTCTTTATGTTCTTTAACTGTTATACAGAAGCAGCGGACTGAAACATTTAAAAACAATCAGCTCTTTATGAATTAACTAAAGACTTGATGGTTGCGTTATTATTATAGTATATACATTTTTGGGCTTGAATTACAAATCTGATTCAAATATCCTTGTTTTGTGTTATTATGATGGTAATGTTATCGAGCTTTGTTAATGTTTTTTTCCTTTCCTTCCTGAACTTCTGATACTCTCTGCACTGATGAAATGTTTTTGCATGTCAGTTAAGTACCAGGGCAACCACAGATGATGTTCCTTCCTTTCATTGAGTTGCCTTACTGTTATGTCGTCCAACTTTTTGTTAATATACACACTCGACAACTTACTGTTATAACGTCCAACTTTTTGTTAATATACACACTTGATTCTGGAACCCATGAACTCTTTGTCTCTCCGAGGACATGTTTCACATCTACTCCTGTTTGTAAAAAAACATTATAGTCTATTATGTGTTATATAGTCAAAAAATACATAATTGGTTCTCTTCTATGTGCTTTCCTTAATGAATACACTTGGTTCACAAAAGCCTTAGCATAATTTGTTGAACAAGTTTTGCCTAATTTTATTTCTTGCATCTCCTGTGGTAAGTTTTATTTCTTGGTACTTGTAAAATTGTTCAGATTACTTAGCTTCGTTCAACTGCTGTGTTGACTAAATCTACTGTGCCTATAAACATACGTGCTTGCCCGTGACCATGTCGGCTATGTTGTTATTCTTTCTTGAATTGGTAGGTTGAAACCAAGAGGGCATTGTAAACTTTGATGACACTTTGTGGGAAACCAATTACTTCATGGCCAGAGGTGATTTTGGAATGGAGATTTCAGTTGAGAAGATATCCCTTGCACAGAAAATGATGGTCTACAAGTGCAACCTTGCTGGTGAGCCTGTTGTCACAGCGATTGTAGGCAACATCCATTCCAATTGTCCATTGGTTTAACTGCAGTTTTTTATGTACAATTTATAGGCCGGACTGATTTTTTACTTGCCCTGATGAAGCTGTAGACTATACACATAAGTTGCTGATTTTGCATGCTATACTTGTGTAAATGTTGTTCCACCTTCCCACTTTGTAATTTCATGGCCATTTCAGATGATCTAGACATTTAATGTATGGAATTTACATTGGCACTAAATAAGGAATATTGAAAGATAGTATGCCACAATATCTGTTATGAGGTAAAAAATAATAATTTTCTCACTTTAATATTTTAGTCATGACTTGTATTTTTATTTACTAACCTCTCTTCATAATTTTTTTGAATTATATTTAGCTTTTCAGAAAGTTGTAAAGAATAGTTCTATTTTTTGTGGGTAGTCAATCAAATTATGGTTCTTGGTTGAAGCCCTCTTGATGACATCATGGAGAGATTAAGAACATCAGCAACATCTTGCGGTGTTCCTCCTCATCGTTGTTGTCACCATCGAATAATGACGACCAGCTCATTAGACCGCTACTAGAGCATTGGAGCCTTCTTGAGAAGGCAACACACCTGAGATTGGGAGAGAGTGCGCGAGAGAGGGGGAGATAGCGAGGGAGCGAGGGAAGGGGGAATTGGGAGAGAGATCTTGCACACATTGGTAGGAAAAACATGTTCTGAAATATAAATGAGATTTGATGGTAAGTCATCATTGTGTTTGTTCCCTATCTGTCAAATACCATAACCTTAATGTCGGATGTGTTGTAGAATTATTTTTTTGATAAATATATTTTAAACCATTGATATTTTCGTATGATTGTAAATTTGTCCATCCACGTATCACCTCAAGGAACATTTTTAGTTGATGGATGGAAGAAAGAAAAAAAGAAGTTGCCAATGCAGCCCGTTGCAACGCACGGGCGTTCTACTAGTATATTCAAGATTTTACTTCATAACCAATGTCTCGAGCCTTTGTCTACATAACCAATGCCTCGAGCCTTTGTCATCCAACTGTATCACTTGGCAACGGTGACAGGGTTTGTCTCTAGAGTTACTGACTTGCAAGCTATAGTACATCCTTGGGGCATGCATGGAAACAGGGATGCTGGTTCGACTTGCAAGCTATAGTACATCCTTGATGAGAGGGCGGATCCGACCAAGGAAGGAGGGGAATGGCCTACCTGGGCAACGCCGGTGACGGATCCCGCAAGCGCCGGCCTCGCCATTGCCGATTGTGGTGGATTCCGGCAAGAACACGGGAGGCACCTGAAACCCTAGCCGCGGGCAAGGATGCATGCCTTGAGGCACGTATCTTGACGAGGGGGAGGGAGGGGTGGAGCTTGGGGGCATGTTGCGCGTGGCCGGAGCTCGCTGGAACCGACCGGCGTGGGTGGCGGCGACGGGGAAGAGATCGTGGGGGAGAGGAGGTCGACCAAGGGGTGGGGGTGGGGTTTGCGTGAGTTTTTTTAGGGATTCACAAGAGAGTTCGGTGGGGTGGGAGTGGATCGGGGTAGCAGTAGCGTGGGATGTATCACCTGCGTTATAGCTTTTCATCTAGTAATAGCGCAGGTTTTACTACATGCGCTACTATTACGTCTTGCACACGGGAGATATTATTAATAGCGTGTAATTTTTGCCATATACTACCAGTAATATTTACTAGTAGCGAGGGGACAATACAACGCGCTACTAGTAATTAGCAGTAGCGTGGGTCAATATAGCACGCTACTAGTAGGCGTTTATCTATAAGCTATTTCCTAGTAGTGTGAGTTAAATATCATTGATTCGATCGCACACCACCCATACTCATCTTGATATCTTGTTTAGTTGTAGGCATGGACATAGGGGAGTGTTGTTCTCTCAATGAACTCTTCCGCCCCCATTATGCATAAATTGATCAAGTCTTTCACATTAGCCATTTTTGATGGTACTTTTGCTTCAAAGACAAGTTTTGGTCATGGGCTCAAGGATAATTCTTTGCGGTGCCATACCAATTGACTCGAACTATTGGGGAATGCAGTAATTTCAAAAAATTTCCTACGCACACGCAAGATCTATCTAGGTGATGTATAGCAACGAGGGGGGAGAGTGTTATCCACGTACCCTCGTAGACTGAAAGCGGAAGCATTATGACAACGCGGTTGATGTAATCGTACATTTTCACGATCCGACCAATCCTAGCACCAAAGGTACGACACCTCCACGATTTGCACCAGTTCAGCTCGATGACGTCCCATGATCTCTAGATCCAGCTGAGGTCGAGGGAGAGTTTCGTCAGCATGATGGCGTGATGATGGTGATGATGAAGTTACCGATGCAGGGCTTTGCCTAAGCACTACAATGATATGACCGAGGTGGAAATCTGTGGAGGGGGGCACCGCACACGACTAAACAATAAACTTGTGAGTTCTAGGGTGCCCCTGCCCCCGTATATAAAGGAGCATGGGGGAGGCCGGCCGGCCCTATAGGGGCGCACCCCAAGTAGGCACTAGTAGAAAAAACCCCATTCGTCCCGGTTGATAAGGGCCTTTTGTCCCGGTTTGTGAACCGGGACTAAAGGGTCGTTACTAATGCCCTAACCCTTTAGTCCCGGTTCTTACACGAACCGGGACAGATGGGCCTCCACGTGGCCGGTGCGCCGAGCCCAGGCAGGAGGGCCTTTGGTCCCGGTTGGTGGCACCAACCGGGACCAATAGGCATCCACGCGTCAGCATTTCAGGGGCTGGGTTT
>NC_057812.1:585601912-585626981 GCF_018294505.1 Triticum aestivum
GTATAGAGAGGACTAGACACGCTAGCTAGTAAGCAAATGAAGGAAACAGAAGATCGTCATGAACATATGCATACAGAGAGAAGTGATATCGACCACCTCTCCTTCTCCGAGAGATTGGTCGAACAACAAGTTCTCGTATATCTATCCGACACTACCGGCTACATATATACAATAATTATCTCTTACAATATAATGTCCTAATTATATATGAACACAGGGTCCACATAGTATTCTCCGTCTTCAACGATCACGTGGTCAAGGAAGAATGCCGCCAATTCCTCTTGAATTGCTCGCATACGATCTGGCGCTAGGAGTTCATCCCGCATCCGAAACATCTAATTTGAACAAGGGGGTCAATACACACACACACACACACACACACACACACACACACACACATATATATATATATATATATATGAATAAATGAAACTCAACACAAATGATGGTAATAAAATAAAATTGTGAATATTATTGCTTACGGACTTCATATTGTTCGTCAGAGTACCCCCGTTCACAGGTCGTGTGGCGGATGGACTCGCAAACGTAGTATCCACAGAAATTATTCCCTTGTTCCTGCCACAACCACTTTACAAGAAATAGAGGTCAATCAAACTGATAAGCAAGCATGCCAAATGGTATTGATGAAACTAGCGCTTGAATCACTAGGAGATGCTCGGAACATGTTACTATAGTACTTACATTCGGGTGTCTAAATTGCAGCTTCTTCAGCAGTCCTAGAGCTTTTTTGGTGAATTTTCTTCAAACCCTGCCAGATAAAGAAAACAATTACTTGATATCAGGAAATGAACAAAGTTGCTGATAAGGTGGATAATGATCGATTTAACTTACTTCTCGAGCATTTGAGTCATGTCCGCATAGTCCTGAGGATCTTTTCGTCTCGAGTCTAAGACGGTTACTAGTCCCTGCTCAAGCTTAATCTCTAGGAGAATATAGTGGAAGCTGTGCACACATGCATAACTCATCTATTACATTACTATAACCTAGACTAATAAGGGAAACCAATTATGCACAAGACAATAACACTCACTTGAAGTTGTAAGGAAAGAGTATTATATCTTTGTTTTCATTTATTACCAACGATCGTAGCAAGTTGGCCTCGGTATCTTCGGCACGATATTTAACTTCAGTTGCATCTATGAGATTTGTGTTAATGAACCCAATATCACCGATTTGTCTTTTCTTCAATTCGGCAATCTTCAATATGCATAATATAGTGAGGATAATTATAAATACATGCAATGAAAGAGCTGACATATATGGAGGGACTTAATGACAGAAGTAGTACTACTTACAGACAGTAGCAAGTGATCGTTGCTTTATCGAGGGCCTTTTGATTAAAAAACTGGAAGAACTCCTCAAATGGAACATTCAACAGTTCAATTCCAACGAGGTCATGCTCCTCTCTAACTCCCAGCGTCAAAGTATTCCTCCCCCAGACTCTCTGCAGGTTTTTATGTACCAATCATGGAATCTTCGCATCATCGTTGTTAGAGATCTTTCATCTTGACGAGAGGCTTCCCGTACTCGTATTTGTGTTCCTCCACCTCCAAGAAATCATAATGTACATCGTCGGGCAGGTAATCTCCAAGATTGCTATAACCGGGCACCATCCTTGGATCATTAGCGACAATGTCGCTAGACACCTTGATCGGGGGGCGCAATTGGTTCGCTTGTTCGCCAAGCTGGGCAATTTTTTCCCAGCTCGTCGTTCTTTTATCCTTTGATCACTGACAGTACTTCCCGACTGCTCCGCTTCGACAAATTTCTTTGCAATAATGCGATCATAGTTGCCTTTCGGCGGAGACTTTGCTGGTTTTTTCAGGGCAGCCAGAGTGCGCTTCGCTTTCACCGGATCTACCTTCTCCTACGGAGGTGGATGTTTCTTTGCTTTCACCCCTTCAAAGAAGTTCGTCACTTCGGCTCGCGTGATCTTCGCGTTCTCCTCCGGGGTCCTCTCATATGGTAACTTCTCTGGAGTCTTCAGAGAAGGACCGAATCTGTATTGCCTCCCGCCTTTGGCTGTACTGCTAGACGCCAGCAGAGCAGCCGGAGCGGCTGCGGCTGTCTTCTTTCCTTTCTTACGAGGCGGAGGAGAAGGACTATGACGCACCAGAGTAGCCGGAGCGGCGGCAGGTCTCTTTCGCCCTTGCTGACGAGGCGGAGAGGGAGGAGGCTGGCTGCTCGGGCGCGCCGGCGCAGGCGGAGAAGGAGGCGGAGTGCCGCCACACATCGGAGAAGGAGGCTGAGTGCCCTGGTCACTCGCCGGAGGAGGAGGCGGAGGAGCAGGAGGAGTGCCCTGACTCACCGGAGGAGGAGGAGGAGGCGGAGGCGTCCAGTTCAGAAGCTTGATGAGCTCCTTCCGCCATAGGCATGGAGTCAATAGACAAGAACCCAGCCGAGTCTCCCCTTCACCGGTAGGGTAGTCAAGCTGGAGGTCCTCAAATCCCTCCGTTATTTCGTCCACCGTCACCCTGGCATATCCTTCTGGAATCGGACTACAGTGAAAAGTTGGGCTGGGTTCAGTAGGTCGAACAGAGCCGACAGCCGCCTTGACTTTGAAATTCTGCCATTGCGTCATAAGGTGGCAATGTTGAGACTCCATGATAGCATCCACGGGGTAGCTAGCAGGAGCCGTCAAGACATGCTCCGGCTGAAGCAGCTCGGTGGAAGCCACACTGCTTCTCCGCTGAGATGGCGGGGTAGCTTCGGGGGTAGTTTCGGCAGGTCGCTTGCTGCGAGCTACTTCTCGTTCCTCTAGCGCTTGAACCTCTTCGTGCAGTGTCTGAATTTGGGCATGCTCCACTTTTTCCTCCTCTCCTAGCATTTGTAACCGCCTGCGTTCGGAAAACCAGCCTTCCACGAAACGAAGCCTGGCGTGCCTCGTGTCCGTCCAGGGTGCTCAGGATTCCCGAGGGCCATTGTGAGCTCGTCGTTCTCTCTGTCTGGAACGAACGTCCCTTGCTGCGCTGCATCGATATAGTGCTTTAGCTTCTTGACTGGTATGTTCATTTGCTCGTCCGTCCAAACGCATTTCCTTGATACAGGGTCCAAGGTTCCGCCAGCCCCGAAGAACCAAGTTCGGCAACGGTCTGGCCAGTTCATTGTCTCTGGTTCGATCCCTTTATCAAGCAGATCATTCTCAGCCTCGGCCCACTTAGGCCGGGCTTTGAGGTAGCCACCTGACCCCGTGCGATAGTGAAGCTTCTTCTTTGCAGCATTTTTCTTGTTTGTCGCCGACATCTTCCTACTCTTTTCTGATGTCTTGTAGGCCACAAATGTGGGCCAGTGATCTCTGATCTTCTCATATCTACCGATGAAGTCTGGTGTCTCTTCTTTGTCGACAAACGTTTTCAGCTCATTCTTCCACCTCCTGAATAGGCTTGCCATCTTCTTAAGAGCATGAGACTTGATTAATTGCTCTTTAACTGGCTTCTCCGGATCCTCCTCTGGCGGTAGGGTGAAATTTGCCTTCAGCTCAGTCCAAAGATCATCTTTCTGCATATCATTGACATAAGGCACCTCAGGTCTTCGTTCTTAGGCTTACACCATTGCTGGATGTTGATCGGGATTGTCGGTGTCAAAACCGGCGGATCTCGGGTAGGGGGGCCCGAACTGTGCGTCTAGGCCGGATGGTAACAGGAGGCAGGGAACACGATGTTTTACCCAGGTTCGGGCCCTCTCGATGGAGGTAAAACCCTACTCCTTCTTGATTAATATTGATGATATGGGTAGTACAAGAGTAGATCTACCACGAGATCAAGGAGGCTAAACCCTAGAAGCTAGCCTATGGTAGGATTGTTGTATATGGAGTTGATTGCCTACGGACTACAACCCTCCGGTTTATATAGACACCGGATAGGGTTAGGGTTACATGGAGTCGGTTACAATGGTAGGAGATCTTGAATATCCGCATCGCCAAGCTTGCCTTCCACGCCAAGGAAAGTCCCATCCGGACACGGGACGAAGTCTTCAATCTTGTATCTTCATAGTCCAGGAGTCCGGCTGAAGGTATAGTCTGGCTACCCGAACACCCCCTAATCCAGGACTCCCTTAGTAGCCCCTGAACCAGGCTTCAATGACGACGAGCCCGGCGCGCAAATTGTCTTCGGCATTGCAAGGCGGGTTCCTCCTCCAAGTCCTTCATAGAAGATTGTAAACACCAAGAGTAGTGTCTGGCTCTGCAAAATAAGTTTCCACATATTTCCATAGAGAGAATAATATGGACACAAATCAAATCCGCCGACGTATTCCGCAGTGCGTCATCACACTACGGCCAAGTCCTTTACCCGAATCGTTTTTACTTTTCCACCTCAGCATGTTTTGCGAGGCGGTTTCCTTGGTACGTCTTGTCAAAGCAGAGATCGTGTACCCCCTTTACGGGATTCTCATCAATACGGACGTGGGTAACCCAACCGCGCCATTTATCACGACGCTTGGGAGGCAAGCAAGTTTTACTAGGCTGGTGGGGACGCACAACCACATTCGCCCATATAAGGGGATAAGGATCCACCTTTTTACCTACGCCTTCTTCCTCCTTTGCCTATCCATCTCCTGCGCACTCGAGCTCCAGCGCCCAAGCCCGCACTTCCCACCTCTACCTTCTCCAGCAATGTCCGGAGCGAGAGGCAAGTGTATGGTCTCCTCCGTCACAGAGGGCCATGTCAAAAAGCTAAGGAAGGCCGGATACTTGTCCAAAGACATCGCGCACCGGCTTCCCGAGGAGGGGAAGCTTCTCCCCACCCCAAGGCCCCATGAGAGGGTAGTATTCCTTCCCCACTTCCTCTGCGGACTGGGTTTTCCACTCCACCCATTTGTCCCGGGGCTCATGTTTTACTATGGCCTGGATTTCCATGATCTGGCCCGAACTTCGTCCTCAACATCTCGGCATTTATCGTCGTCTGCGAGGCTTTCCTCCGCATCCGCCCCCATTTCGGCCTCTGGCTCAAGACCTTCAACGTCAAGCCCAAGGTGCTGCGCGGCAGCCAGGCAGAGTGCGGAGGTGCCATGGCGGGCAAGATGGCCAACGTCCTATGGCTCGAGGGCTCCTTCGTGGAGACTCTGAAGGGGTGGCAATCATGGTGGTTTTACATCACCGAGCCGCGCGATCCGAAATGGATCGCAACTCCCGAGTTCTGATCCGGACCCCCCACGCGGCTTATGTCCTGGAAAGAGACGGGCCTGTCGTGGGGAGACGAAAAAGAGGTGACCGGATTGCAGAAATGCATCCAGTCCCTGGTGAGCAAGCCAATCAAGCTTGTCAATGTAGTCCAGGTTATGCTCGTCCACCGGATCCTCCCGTGTCAACAACGAGGCTTTAATCTGTGGGAGTTCGACCCGGCGCAGCACCAAACCCTTAACAGGCTCTTCGACACGACGTATGAAGACGTCTGGAAGGTGCTAACCAAAGGCGCCGAGGCTCCCACATCCGCTTCCGAGGACCGCGGATACAGCTCGCAGCGTCACGCTAGCGAGGTAAGCTATTTTCACCTTTTACAGGATGTTAAGTTTTTTCATAGTTTGACTCTATGCGGGATCTAAACTCCCTTACCTTTGACAGGCTTGGCGGGCGAAGTCCGGATCGATTAACTATCCGGCTCCCTTGCCCGAAGACCCAGCCCCTGCTCTCCTAGTGAAGCTGCTGGTTCCGGCGCCTTATGTGGTGCCAGAGAAGAAGGCCAAGAAGAAGAAGGCCACGGGGACTCGAAAGAGTGCCCGTAATGTGGTGGTGTCGGACTCGTCATCTGACGAGTCCGAGACGCCCTCCTCCCGCGAAAACGAGGAGGAGAAAGAAGAAAACTCTCCCCCCAGCGGAGGGAGGAGAGAAGAGGAAGGCCGCCCCAACGGGGGAGGCCGAGGGGTCTAGGAAAAGGAAGACCCCTCAACGCCGAAGAGGGCAAAGAGGAGTGGCCAAATAGGGCCAAGCGTCCGGCGAAATCGTAAGTTCGGATATCAGAATAACTCATGATGTTCCTTTGTTGCACAGCTTTCCCTAATGTCGAACATAATTATGCAGCCCGCCCCGGGCCGAACTCAATGAGTCGTCGAGCGGCTCCCTGGATTCATCGGACGTGAACTCAGTTCCGCCCGTTGTCTTCCCCTGCGCTGCGGACGACGCCGAAGTGGCGTCGCAACGAGCTCCGGGGCAGGAGGAGGTGGTCCTGGAGGAGCCGCAAGGCGACCTCCCGGACCCCAGGAGTAAAGGGGACAAGACCCCCCAGGGCTCCAAGTCCGGCTTTGTGCCGGACACTACGCCGGAATCTTCAACAGTTCCGGACCGCGGTAGGCGAACTCCTTCCAAGAGGAGCAAGCCTTCTGAGCCGGCGGCCTCCGTCCAACCGGAGGTGCCGGACAATCTGCTGGAGGTGCTTGACGGCGCCTCCATCGACGAGGAGCACCGTACTATTATGAGTACAGTGATCCAGAAGGTTCAGTCCGCCAAGAGCGGACTGACTGAAGCTTGCGTTAGCCTTCTAACAGGCTTCGAGGTAAGTAAAAATATGTAAAAATAGTACCGCATAGACAGTAGCCCCTGAGCTCTGTTTGGCGTTCGGAAAGAAAAGCCGAATAGAGGATCTAGTAAATTTCGCAGGAGTCTAACAATAAAGAGTCAATATGCGTGTGCAGGCTTCGCTGCTATCCACCGCCGCACTGACTGCGGAGGTGGGTGTCTTGAAACAGGACCTCAAGCGGACCGAGCAAGAGCTCGGCCTTGCCAAGCGGCAGCTCGAGGAAAAAGAAGGTAGGAAATACCTTATAGAAAAAGTGCCTATAGAGAGGCGTGATTGCAAAAAATAACAGGATTGCACTGCTTATTATAGGGTCCACGACTGAGGTGGCGACCCTCAAGCAGGCGCTGTCCGAGGCCGAAAAGAAAACGGCTGCGGAGCGCACCGAGCGAGAGAAACTTGGGGCTCAGGTCGGTGAGGTGTAGCAAGAGCTTTAGGCTCTCATGAAAAAACATGAGAGTTTGGAGCTTGAGTCAAAGACCCAAGCGTCCGAGCTCGCGGCGGCCCTTGAGACTGCCAAGTCTACCAAGGCTGAAGCCCAAAAGGCCCTCCAAGAGTTGGAGGAGATGAAGAAGATAGCAGCGTGTAAGGCATTCTTTATGCAAAGCAGAAATATAAAAGTAAACTACTTGTTACTTACCCGAATCCGGAGTTCTCCAGGGGCATATGCAGATCTTCCCCGCAGCGTATCCGATGCCGCCGCATTCTACCGAGCTGAAGAGGGCAGCTCGACGGAGAAGGTGTTCTGGTCTCAGTATGCTGAGGCTGGACACCCTGTGCCCTTGAGCGACCAGCTGAAACAGCTGGTCGAGCTCCACAAGGCGGCCGAACAGGCCATGAAGGGCTTCATAGTTCGGCTGTGGCCCGGAGAGGCCCTGCCTGGGAGCTACTTCGGGCTGGTGCGGCGGCTGGTGGAGGCCTGTCCAAGGCTCGAGGTCATCAAGCGCTCTGTCTGCATCGAAGGTGCCCGTAGGGCCCTTGCCCGTGCAAAGGTGCACTGGGGTAAGCTAGACGGTGAAAAGCTTGTGAGGGACGGGCCGCCGCCGGGGAAGGAGCATCGCAAGCCCGAGAACTACTATAAGGATGTTCTTGAGGGTGCCCGCCTTCTGGCGGATGAATGTACCAAGGATGTAATTTTTGAATGAACTCGCTCGTGTTTATCCTGTGCGCTGAAAACTTGTTCATATGCGCTAAGCAATGCTTATTGAATTTAAAATATTATTTTCTGTGCGGCCGTTTATCAAAAATTGAGAGATGGCCAGTCGTCGGCTTCTGCCCCCATGCCACTAGTGCTGGGGTGTTCAGGATAAACCTGAGCACTCTTTTTCCCATGGTTGGGTCCTTCGAGGGAGGCGCTCAGCACAACGAACCAGGCAATCAGACTATAATGCTTGAACACTCTCACTTAGCCATAGAACTTTATAATTTTAAATTTCGGCGAAGCCCCTAGTTCGGAAGACCGAGTTCGGGGCGCTATCCACGCCTTGGCCGGACAAAGCCAGCTCCTCGCTCGAAGCGGCATAAGCCTTTAGGGACTCGAAAAACCTCTCGAACAGCGACCGGTCTCTCGCCACATCATGACAGTCAGTTTTAGCTTTCTCCACTTAGGTGCTTAACCCAGCTGAACCGAGGCACAATCGCAGTGGTTCTCCTAGTGCTACCTTAGCTGATAGAGCGGAACGTAAGGCACCAAAACATAGGAGCCGGGCAAACCCAACTATTGACCCAAATCATGATTCGGAGCCGATGCATATAGTGCTATAAGTTCGGGGTGCCGTACTTGTGAAAGTGTACGGACTTCTCACACCATAATGAGGGGTACTAAAGCCCCTGGCGTGTTTGTCGTACCATGGTGTATGGGTGCAATCATGTCATTTAATAAACATATATTTGAAAAGAGGATAATGCAAAAAATAGACAAAAAGCTATGCATTGTTTATAAGAGGCTATTTATCAAAGCCGAATGATGCAAATAGTGCGGTAAGCAAAAGATATTGGACTATTCAGTATGTCCTGACCAGGGGCAGGCCGCGGAATTGTATTTAGAACAGGTATACCGCTCGTAACAGAGACCACCTGGGAGTTCCATAATGCGGCATGGCTTGTCTGCCTCCCTGGATCTTGCATCGTTTGTGCGGCAGTCGAATTGCCGAACAGGTTGTCCGAAGTATGGAGTCCTGAAAGTAAGAAAAAATTAAAAAAAGAATCCGGCAGCCCCTAGTACGTTTTAAGCCATATTTTGGGTGTGACGTTATTGTGCCCCTTCCCCTGTGCCCATGGTATTTCAAGGGCGTAGTTATGTACGCGAGGTACTGGTTTCGCTATGTCGCGAAAGCTGGGGTTGGGGCCGCATTGCTACGCTTGCTCAGAGTGTGCCAGGCGGTCCCGCTGTGGGTTACTCCGGGTGCGCTTGGCAATGTCTGGCTTTTTAATGGCCGGACTGGAGAACTGCCTGAGAAGGCTACTTTGTACCTCCGCTACGAGAGCCGCCGTATGCTCCTCCGTACGGAGGGAGCGTTCGGTGTTTCCGTTGACCGTAATTACTCCTCGAGGGCCTGGCATCTTGAGCTTGAGATATGCGTAGTGCGGCACCGCATTGAACTTTGCGAATGCGGTTCGTCCGAGCAGGGCGTGATAGCCGCTGCGAAACGGGACTATATCGAAGATTAACTCTTCGCTTCAGAAATTGTCCGGGGATCCGAAGACCACATCAAGTGTTACTGAGCCTGTACAGTTGGCTTCTACACCTGGTATAATGCCTTTAAAGGTCGTTCTTGTGGGCTTAATCCTTGAGGGATCTATGCCCATTTTCCGCACTGTATCCTGATAAAGCAGGTTCAGGCTACTGCCGCCGTCCACGAGGACTCTTGTGAGATGAAATCCGTCGATGATTGGGTTGAGAACCAATGCGGCGAAGCCGCCATGACGGATGCTAGTGGGATGGTCCCTTCGATCAAAAGTGATCGGGCAGGAGGATCATGGGTTGAACTTTGGGGCGACTGGCTCCATCGCATATACGTCCCGTAGCGCACGCTTCCGCTCCCGCTTGGGAATGTGGGTTGCATATATCATGTTCACCGTCCGCACTTGTGGGAGAAAGCCCTTCTGTCCATTGTTGTTCGGCGGCTTGGGCTCCTCGTCGTCGCTGTGCAGCCCCTTGTTTCTGTTTTTGGCCCTTAACTTGCCTGCCTGCTTGAACACCCAACAATCCCTGTTAGTGTGGTTGGCTGGCCTTTCGGGGGTGCCATGTATCTGGCACAAGCGATCGAGTATTCGGTCCAAACTGGACGGGCCCTGAGTATTCTTTTTGAATGGCTTTTTCCGCTGACCGGATTTATAGCCTTTGAATACGGCATTGACTGCCGTGTCTTCATTGCTGTCGCTGTTAACGCGATGTTTTTGCTTATTCCGACATGTCCTGCCATTTTTGTCCTTGGTATCTGAATTACCAGGGTTCTTTGATAAGTTGTTACTGCAAGCTAACCAGCTGTCTTCTCCCGCGCAAAAGCGGGTCATGAGTGTCGTGAGGGCTGCCATAGATTTCGGCTTTTCCTGTCCCAGGTGCCGGGCAAGCCAGTCGTCTCGGATGTTATGCTTGAAGGCTGCTAGGGCCTCTGCATCCGAACAGTCGACTATCTGGTTTTTCTTTGTTAGGAATCGTGTCCAGAATTGTCTGGACGATTCCTCTGGCTGCTGAATTATGTGGCTTAAGTCGTCGGCATCCGGCGGTCGCACGTAAGTGCCCTGGAAGTTTCCGAGGAATGCGGCTTCCAGGTTCTCCCAAGAACCGATTGAGTCTGCTGGCAAGCTGTTAAGCCAATGCCGGGCCAGTCCTTTAAGTTTGAGCGGGAGGTATTTGATGGCGTGTAGATCATCGCCGCGTGCCATGTGGATGTGAAGGAGATAATCCTTGATCCATACCGCCGGATCCGTTGTGCCATCATATGATTCGATGTTTACGGGTTTGAAACCCTCTGGGATTTTATGATCCATTAATTCATTCGTGAAGCATAGCGGGTGTGCGGCGCCTCTGTACTGGGCTATATCACGACGCAACTCGGAAGAGCTATGTCTGTTGTGTTTGGCCCGGCCGGATTTGTTGTATCCGGAGTGAGGATCATTGTCACATGTCATAGGGAGCCTGCGCGATCCGTAGATCGATCTTGTTTGTCTTGCCTTATCCTCCAGTATGTCTCGCAGGTCGGGCGCATTTTCCCGTGCCTTAGTTGAGCGGCGTCGGGGCATGGCTTGGGTGGAGGGCCGAGAGGCCTCTCTTTCGCGGCCGTGAGGTGGCCGGTCTGCCATGTCATGCGCTGGTGATGTAGGTGCTTCCTCCTCTGATCGGGGTAGCGGCCTGCGCTTCGGGTAACTCTTGGAGGGGCGTTCGAGTTCATACTCTTCGGCCGCAAGGACTTCAGTCCATCTGTCAGCTAGCAAATCTTGGGCAGCTCTAAGCTGTTGCTACTTTTTCTTGAGGCTGCTTGCCGTGGCTAAAAGCCTGCGTTTAAAACGCTCTTGTTCGGCAGGGTCTGATGGTATGATGAATTCGTCGTCATTGAGGCTTGCCTCGTCTTCGGAGGGAGGCGTATGGTTATCATCCTCGACCTCTCGGTCTGCCGCTCTCTCATGAGGGCTGGCTTCTCCATCTTCTTGTGCCGAATCTTGCTGAGGTGGGTGTTCTTCGGCGCTGTCGGGGTAGTATTATCTCCCGTGCCAGAATCACCGTTTTTGCTTTGGCGGGATTTAGAGCGGCGCCGCTGACGCCGGCGCTTTGGCTGTTTCTTGGGGGCGTCATCCCCCACTGTTCCATTGCCATCTCCATCTTTTGGAGTATCCACCATATATATGTCATATGATGAGGTGGCCTTCCAGCACCCTACAGGTGCTGGTTCCTGTTCGTCTCCTACATCGTCGTCCATGCCGTCGATGTCTTCGGAGCTGAAGTCAAGCATGTCGGTTAGATCATCGACAGTGGCTACAAAGTGGGTGGTGGGTGGGCTTTGAATTTCCTTATCGTCCGTATCCCACCCTCGCTGACCGTAGTCCGGCCAGGGCTCTCCTGATAAAGAGAGAGACTTAAGAGAATTCAGGATGTCGCCAAAAGGCGAATGCTGAAAGATGTCTGCAGTGGTGAACTTCATTATCGGCGCCCAATCGGATTCGATTGGCAGGGGCGCGAGGGGTTCGGAGTCCGGGGAGGAGTCCGGATCCTCGGAGTCACGGGTCATGCAGAGTGCGGGGCTAGCGCTCGACTCGATCACTTTCGAGATCGCAGCCCCCGAGGTGACGTCCAACCGCTCATCCTCGATTGGCGCAATAGGCTCCGAGTTAGGGGTCGGAACCGATGCGTGTGCGACCTCCAGGACAGCGTCCGGAGGCAGAGCTAGATCATGCCCCTCGAGATAGTGCGACGCGCTTGGCCGTGGCTCGAACCCGTCGAAGATCAAGTCTCCGCGGATGTCAGTCGTGTAGTTTAAGCTTCCAAACCTGACTTGATGGCCAGGGGCGTAGCTTTCGATCTGCTCCAGGTGGCCGAGCGAATTGGCCCGCAGAGCGAAGCCGCCAAAGATGAAGATCTGTCCGAGGAGAAAAGTCTCACCCTGGACCGTATCGTTGTTGATGATCAAAGGAGCCATCGGGCCTAAAGGCGACGACACAGAGGAACCCTCAATGAAAGCACCAATGTCGGTGTCAAAACCAGTGGATCTCGGGTAGGGGGTCCCGAACTGTGCGTCTAGGCCGGATGGTAACAGGAGGCAGGGAACGCGATGTTTTACCCAGGTTCGGGCCCTCTCGATGGAGGTAAAACCCTACTCCTGCTTGATTAATATTGATGATATGGGTAGTACAAGAGTAGATCTACCACGAGATCAAGGAGGCTAAACCCTAGAAGCTAGCCTATGGTATGATTGTTGTATATGGAGTTGATTGCCTACGGACTACAACCCTCCGGTTTATATAGACACCGGATAGGTTTAGGGTTACATGGAGTCGGTTACAATGGTAGGAGATCTTGAATATCCGCATCGCCAAGCTTGCCTTCCACGCCAAGGAAAGTCCCATCCGGACACGGGACGAAGTCTTCAATCTTGTATCTTCATAGTCCAGGAGTCCGGCTGAAGGTATAGTCCGGCTACCCGAACACCCCCTAATCCAGGACTCCCTCGGGGATCTTGTCCCTAACAAGAACCCCGCACTGAGCAGCAAATGCTTCCTTTGTCCGGATGGGTTCAATCGGCATGCCATCGCGCGCGATTGCTGTGATCTCAAACCTTTCAACCGAGCGCAACTTTTTCTTCGGGCCTCGTCTCTTTACCGAAGTTGTGCTCGATCCGGAGGGCTAGAAAAAAGAAGAATTAGACGAGAGTTAATTAATATGTGTACATACCAAAACAATGAATGCATCAATTAGCTAGTCATCACATGCTTAACTAATATATTTACCTGGCCGGACTCTGTTCGGTCACCGGAGCCGTCACCACGGGCTCCTTCTTGCACCAACATTGGGTCACCGGAGCCTTCATAATCATGTCTTTCCTCCTCCATTCTTCGATCACCGTAGCCTGCTTCTTCTTCACCCTGTTCTGCTTCCCTACCATCATTGTCATTAAGATACGACATGACATCACCTCCGGCTAAGATTATGTCCCCCAACACCTATTCTTGTTCCTCGTCTCGTCCAAACTCCATTGTTTCTGCAAATATTACAACATGGAAATTATTACACAAACATGACAGCATGTGGATATATTAGTGCCAAACGTAGACCTAGCTTATTCCGGGTTTGGGGTGGCCTCGGCAACGCTTCAAGGGTAGGGGCGCGGTGGGAGGGGGTAGGAGACCGACATCATTTTTTCTAGGGTTTTGTAACATCCCAAATTTTCAATTTGGAATGTTATACATTAGAGCATCATGCATATCATATTTTATTTTGCTTTTTGGTTGATCCTAGAAATTCTACGCAACTCAATGACCCACGGAGAGAGTTGGGGATTTCGTCATTTCCATATTTGAGTTTTCTCAAATTTTGAGAATAGGATCATTTGATTTTATTTATTTTATCATCAGTTATTTCTATTACAAAAATATGAGAGAGGGAATAAAATGACTTTCCCACAATAAAGAAATATTGAGGATTTAATAATAAAATCAAATAAGATTTTATTTCGGAGTTTTTCGGTGTTTTATTTGAATTTAGGAAAAATGTGCGTTTTTCAAAATTTCATTTAGGGCCCAAATAAATGTTCACCTTGTGCGGCTTGATTTTAGAAGCCCGCAAAAATTTATTTCGGAATTTTTGGAGTCCGTTTAGTATTTCTTTTTATTTTTCCTCCAAGCAGAATAATTAAAAAAACGAACCGACTTAACGGTCCATGTCCTACCTGGACACCGCCCGGGAGGCCTTTATAAGCCGAGGCCCGGCCCCGGGGGAAACCCTAAAGCACCCTAATCCGCCCCAAAGTCGCCGCCGCCGCCGCCGCGCCGCCGCCGTCGTCCGCCGCCGGATCCCGCCGCCGAGGTTCGCCGAGTCTCGTTTTCCGTGCCGAAAAAAAGAGAGAGAAAAAAAATCAGCGTTCGTCGTTTTTCTTTTTCTCGGATTTAAATCCGCGATTTTTCTGATCGCGATTCCTGATCCGATTTCCGTTTTAGTTTAACTTTTCGCTCGTTTATCGAAATCAGGCGATTCAAGCGCCTAGAGTTTTGTCTCGAAACCCTCTATCCGTTTAACCAACTTAAACAAGATTTTGCTACTGTAAAATTTTCCCTAGATCCAGATTACTAGAACGAAGTTGTTTTCTTTCGCCGTTTGACTTTCGTTGTTTCGTTCGATTTGATTCTTTTTGCCAACCGGAGTTCTTAAGTTGAACCTTCTGGTTAGATCTCTTATTTGAGTTTTACCTGTGCATTATATGAGTACTTATTGTATGCTTGTTTGTTTGTTTGTGATAGAGTACCTGGAGTGCGCCGCCTGTTACTTCGAATCGTTAGGTTTCGCGGATCATCAACAAGGCAAGTAACACTTTGATCATATCTTTTCTACTACCCAGTTTTATTGCATTAGATCAAATCCTCACACATTGCATGATTATGATCTAATTAAATTGTGGGATGGGAAGTAGATGAGGTAGTACCTATTACCTGTTTATTATCAAACCTTTGGGAGTTACTTCTACGTTTGCTTATTATGCCATGCTATGCTAGTAGACGTGGATTGGGTGAGTGATATCCATGACAGATGTGAGATTGTTAATTAATGGTTTATCTAAGGTGGCAAATTAAACACACATCTGGGTGGATTGAGGCACATGGGTATTCTAGGACTTGCCTATTTTCTTTTGGACCGCCACCCAGGCTCAAAGGGATCATGAGACTATTCATACTAGAAACTTTCGTGTGCAGCCACAAGCTATTATGGGCTCTAGCATAGTTGGCTAAGTTGTGCGAACTCTTACAGTGGTAAACTAGCAGATGTAGGGGATGTAGGTGGTATGGTCTACCCGATCGTAAGGTGCTAGCGCTTCTGAAAGACTATGTCTCGGTCATCCGTCTTCTCAAACACCATGTAGTGCGAGAAACCAAATGGAGGCGATCGAGTCTTGTGGGGAAAAGTGCGCAAACCTCTGCAGAGTGTAATAAACTAATCATGGTTAGCCGTGTCCCCGGTTATGGACATCTTGAGTATCTAGTACTTGGATTTTCATGTGAATCTCAACATGTTACTCTAAATTAATTTTGTTGGGTTTAATGATGATGCTTAATTGGGATTGAGAATGCTGTCAACCATTCTCAATGTTTAACAACCACCTTGATAGTAATTAAATTTTATTCCTTTGAAGTAGGGAAAAATTGGCTTTACGCAAAACTGTAACCATAGAGCTTTCCACCAGCCAAATATGCATATAGTATAGTTGTTTCATTCCATTACTCTCTATGTGTTACCTTGCCAGCATATTCCATGTGCTGACCCGTATTTGGGCTGCAACCGTTAATGTTGCAGACTTTTCAGACGATGATTAAGGAGTTTTTAGGTCGTGGTTCTATACTCAGTGATGCCGTTGGAGTTGATGGACTCACTTATCTTCCAAGCCTTCCGCTGTTATCATTATTGGATGGCCTTAAGCCATATTTATTTGTAATAAGTTCTCTTATGAGACACTCGATGTAATAAGTGTGTGATTGCTACTCTGCTATAAATCCTCTGAGTACTGTGTGGTGTCAGCATTACTGATCCAGGGATGACACCGGAGCACAGAGATCAGACCGTTTGAGGTCTGGTCACTACAGAGATGGTATCAGAGCACACGCTGACTGTAGGACATGACCACTAAGCACAAGACCTAGATCACTATTCACTCTCTTCTCTTCTGACCTCTCATCTTTTCTACTCTTTAGGATGGCGGATGCAAGGAACAAGTTCACATAACCGGATGAAGATACACCCTTTGGACGACACTTGAAGGAAGTCACTAGATACCTGAACATAGGAGTACCAAGCTTCACAGGAACCTACAACGCCACTTTACCTGAAGAAGAGCGCTGGATGATTCAAGTTCAAGTTCCAGGAAGGACGTTCATGCCAGTCACCGAGCCCATAGAATTTTCTTTTGATGCACCAACTTGGAGTCTAGGAAAGAGCATGGCAGCTCACATCGCCATGGGACGCATTGGAGAAGTCTACCGCAAGGATCTCAAGGATACTATCTACCAGATTTGTGGGCGCCGAGATGAGCACTGGGAGATGATCAGTACCAGGAAGGATAAATCAATTGCAGCTTTTATCCAGGAGTTAAACCAGCACATTCAACGACAGGAGAACCAAATGTGCGCCAACATGATAGATCTGAAGAATGCTAAGACTAGAATCAAGGAATTGGAGGAAGAACTCAAGGCTACATGGGAGGATTATGAAGAAGAAATTGAAGTATTGGTGGAGAAGAATGACGACCTGATCAAGAAGATTGGAATATTTATGGGAGACCCTACGCCAGTAGATGAAGACAAAGAACCCCAGGAGATTAGCCCGGAAGACTACATCATCATCGACGGCACCGACTCGGAACCAGATAGTAGCGATGATGACTATGTTGATGAAGCTGGAGCAGATATTATGGAGTCAACGGCCGTAGAATATTTCTAGTAGACCACCTCATTAGTAGTAGTAGTCCACCATGTAAATATAGTAGTCCGAGCACTTTTGCGATAGTTAGATCGATTGTATGTCCTTGTTTGATTGATTGAAGTGAATTGTTTGCTTTTGCCTCATGTGCATATGGGTAGTGTTTTCTCTTTAGACCCCCCTCTATTCTTATATCTCATCTTTTCTAAACCCTCAGATGCCTCCGAGACGTGACCTCGGATTTGCCTTTCCACCGGAGCTCACCCAGTTGATCCAGCAGTAGAACACGTTGATGCAGTTGCTAGTCCAGAATCAGAATCAGGGGAACAACAACAACAACCCACCACCACCACCACCTGTTGACCACTTAGCCCGTTTTTCTTAGGCTGAATCTGCCGGTGTTTTCTAGTAGCACCAAGCCGATAGTAGCAGATGATTGGCTCCGCAAGACAGCTGGGGAGTTGACCACAGCAGGATGCACATATGCGGAGAAGGTGAAGTTTGCCGCACATCAGTTAGAAGGACCCGCAGCGTCATGGTAGGAGAATTTCACAACCACTTTCCCAGTTGACACTGTCAGATGGGACCAGTTTCAGCAGGCTTTTCGTACTGCACATGTTTCAGCAGGAGCTATGGCCATGAAGAAGCGTGAGTTTCGCAACTTGCGCCAAGGAGGACGAACAGTTGGCCAGTATGTGGAGGAATTTAGTAAGTTAGCACGTTATGCCCCAGATGACGTCGCTACGGATGCAGCTAAGCAGGAGAAGTTTCTGGAAGGACTGAATGATGAGTTGAGCATGCAGTTGATGGTAGCAACCTTCAACAACTACCAGGAGTTGGTAGATCATGCTCTTATGATTGAAGGGAAGCAGCAGCAGATTGAGAATCGCAAGAGGAAGTATGGACAAGGAAAGTACAATTCAGGAGCTCAGCAGAAGCCACATTTTACCCCTAGACCGGGAGGACATTTTCAGCATACCCATGGAGTAGGTAGCTCACACAATTACAATGGAACCAAGAATGGAAATGGCAATGGAGGAAGCAACGGCCAGAACCGCACCAACCCATCAACCCCAGCCAAGAAGGACTTGAGCCAAGTCACTTGCTTTAAGTGTCAGAAGACAGGACATTATGCAAATGAATGTCCTGAATTGCAAAATGGAAATAGCAATGGAAGTTCTGGGAAGAAGCCGAACCCTTTTAACAGGGGACAGGTGAACCACATTAGCGTGGAGGAGGATGAAGCTCAGCCCGATGCATTAATAGGTAAGTTTTTGGTTAAGTCATTTACTGCACTCGTTCTTTTTGATACTGGCGCATCGCATTCTTACATCTCAAGGGGATTTGTGGATAAGTATAACCTACCAACCTAAGCCCTTAGGTCACCCATGTTAGTAACCTCGCCCGGAGCAGAATATGTGGCTAGTCTATGGTGTTATCGGTTACCATTAAGGATTGGTAACTATGTTTTTCCCTCAGACCTAATAGTATTGGAATCTCAAGGATTGGATGTGATATTAGGCATGGATTGGTTATCAAAGTATGAAGGGAATATTGAGTGTGCTAGTAAGTCAATTTTGCTTACCACACCAGAAGGGAGAAGGATCAAGTATGTATCCCGGCATGTGCCAAAGAGGACTCAAGTAAATTGCCTAACAGGAGTTGTGCAGGAGGAAGTATCAGTGGTAAGGGATTTCCCTGATGTATTTCCAGAGGAGTTGCCAGGCATGCCACCGGATAGAGATATTGAGTTTTTGATTGAGCTATTGCCAGGCACAGGGCCAATATCAAAGAGACCATATAGGATGCCAGCAAAGGATTTGGTGGAAATTAAGAAGCAGATTAAGGAGTTATTAGATAAAGGATATATTCGCCCAAGTTCTTCGCCTTGGGGATCGCCAGTACTACTAGTGGAGAAGAAGGATGGATCGTTAAGGATGGTTGTTGATTATCGAGGATTGAATGAAGTAACGATCAAAAACAAGTACCCACTACCAATGATCAACGATCTGTTTGATTGATTGCAAGGAGCTAAGGTATTTTCCAAGATCGATCCGCGATCAGGATACGACCAGTTGAAGATTCGAGAACAGGATATTCCGAAGACAGCTTTTACCACCAGGTATGGGCTGTATGAGTATACCGTTATGTCATTTGGTCTGACTAACGCACCTGCCTATTTTATGAACATGATGAACAAAGTGTTTATGGAGTTTTTGGATAAGTTTGTCGTAGTGTTCATTGATGATATCCTGGTTTATTCGAAGAATGAAGAGGAACATAAGGAGCATTTGCGTTTGGTACTTGGAAAAAGCTCAGAGAACATCAATTATATGCCAAGTTCAGCAAATGTGAGTTTTGGTTGAAGGAAGTAGGTTTCCTCGGACATGTTATATCTGGAGAAGGTATAGCAGTAGATCCCGCCAAAGTTGAAACCGTGACCAAGTGGGAAGCCCCAACAACAGTTGGAGAGATCCGGAGTTTTCTTGGACTCGCAGGATACTACCAGAGATTTATTGAGAATTTCTCAAAGATTGCGAAGCCTATGACGGAGTTGTTGAAGAAAGATACCAAGTTCATATGGATAGAGGAATGTGAGGCTAGTTTCCAGGAGTTGAAGAAACGTTTGGTTACCTCACCAGTATTGATCTTGCTAGACCAGACCAAGGATTATGAGGTGTATTGCGACGCTTCACGTCGAGGACTTGGAGCAGTGCTTATGCAGGAAAGGAGAGTTGTTTCATATGCCTCAAGACAACTGAAACCTCATGAGTTGAATTATGCCACACATGATTTGGAGTTAGCAGCCATAGTGCATGCTTTGAAAACATGGAGACATTTTCTCATTGGAAATCATTGTGAGGTGTACACGGATCATAAGAGTTTGAAGTACATCTTCACACAGAAGGAGTTGAATCTCAGACAAAGGAGATGGTTGGAGCTTATGAAGGATTATGATATGAAATTGCATTATCATCCTGGAAAGGCTAATGTAGTAGCAGACGCATTAAGCCGCAAGAGCCATGTCAATACGTTAATGACGGGAGAAATACCCAGGGAGTTAGCCAAAAATCTTCGTGAACTATGTTTGGAAATAGTTCCGAGAGGCTATGTAGCAGCATTGGGGATTCAGTCAACCTTGATGGATAAAATCAGAGAAGCTCAGAAAGCTGACAAAGAGATTGCCGCTATAAAGGAGAAACTGAGCAAAGGAAAAGCTAAAGGATTTCGTGAGAATGAGCACGACACCCTATGGTTTGAAGACCGTGTTTACGTGCCCAATGACCCGGAGATCAGGAAGTTGATACTGCAAGAGGCATACAACTCACCGTATTCAATTCACCCAGGAAATACCAAGATGTATCTGGATTTGAAGGATATTTTCTGGTGGACCGGAATGAAGAAGGATATTGTGGAGTATGTAGCAATTTGTGATGTATGCCAGAGAGTAAAGGCAGAGCATCAGAAGCCAGCAGGATTGTTGCAACCATTGCCGACACTCGAATGGAAGTGGGATAAGCTAGGCATGGATTTTTTATCACGGGATTACCCAGGACTCGTTCAGGCTATGACTCGATTTGGGTTGTAGTTGATCGATTGACGAAAGTAGCTCGTTTCATCCCAGTAAAGACCACTTACACCAGTGCTAAGTTGGCAAAGATATACATGACCAGGATCGTATGTTTGCATGGAGTTCCAAGGAGTATAGTATCAGATAGATGAACCCAGTTTATCTCAAAGTTCTGGAAGCAGTTGCATGAAACTTTGGGAACCAGGCTAGAATTCAGTACAACTTTTCATCCACAGACAGATGGACAGACCGACATAGTCAATCAGATTTTGGAGGATATGTTGAGAGCTTGTGCGCTAGATTACGGATCTAGTTGGGACGATAATTTTCCATATGCAGAGTTCTCTTACAACAACAGTTATCAAACCAGTTTAAAGATGGCCCCTTTCGAAGCTTTGTACGGAAGGAGGTGCAGGACACCGCTGTCATGGGACGAAGTTGGAGACCGCCAGTTGTTTGGTCCTGACTTGATTAAAGAGTCTGAACAGAAGGTGAAGTTGATTCGCGATAGGCTCAAGGTAGCCCAGTCTAGACAGAAAAGTTATGCAGATTCTAAACGCAAGGAGACAGTTTATGAAGTTGGAGATTGAGCTTATCTTCGAGTATCTCCACTTCGGGGAACAAAGCGTTTTGGAGTTAAAGGGAAGCTAGCGCCACGATTTGTAGGACCCTATCGAGTTTTGGAGCATATGGGAGAAGTGGCCTACAAGTTGGAATTGCCCGAAGGATTGTCAGGAGTACATGATGTGTTCCGCGTTTCCCACTTGAAGAAGTGTCACGCGGAGATGGCTGACATACCGTTGAGAGACACAGTGCCTTTGGAAACTATTCAGTTGGATAACGATTTGACCTACGAGGAGAAACCAATTAAGATCCTCGAGTTTGCCAGTCGAGTCACTCGCAGCAAGGTTATCAAGTTTTGCAAAGTTCAGTGGAGCCACCGAACAAAGGATGAAGCCACCTGGGAGCGAGAGGAAGATTTGCTCAAAGACCACCCTCACCTATTTTCTAGCCAACCCGAATCTCGAGGGCGAGATTCATCTTAAGGGGGGTAGGTTTGTAACATCCCAAATTTTCAATTTGGAATGTTATAAATTAGAGCATCATGCATATCATATTTTATTTTGCTTTTGGTTGATCCTAGAAATTCTACGCAACTCAATGACCCACGGAGAGAGTTGGGGATTTCGTTATTTTCATATTTGAGTTTTCTCAAATTTTGAGACTAGGATCATTTGATTTTATTTATTTTATCATCAATTATTTCTATTACAAAAATATGAGAGAGGGAATAAAATGACTTTCCCAAAATAAAGAAATATTGAGGATTTAATAATAAAATCAAATAAGATTTTATTTCAGAGTTTTTCGGTGTTTTATTTGAATTTAGGAAAAAAGTGCGTTTTTCAAAATTGCATTTAGGGCCCAAATAAATGTTCACCTTGTGCGGCTTGATTTTAGAAGCCCGTGAAAATTTAAAATTTTGGAGTCCGTTTAGTATTTCTTTTTATTTTTCTTCCGAGCGGAATAATTAAAAAAACAAACCGACTTAACGGGCCGTGTCCGACCTGGACACCGCCCGGGAGGCCTTTATAAGCCGAGGCCCGGTTCCGGGGGAAACCCTAAAGCATCCTAATCCGCCCAAGCCGCCCCAAAGCCGCCGCCGCAGCGCCGCCGCCGTCGTCCGCCGCCCCCGCCGCGCCAATGCCGTCGTCCGCCGCCACCGCCGCCGCCGGATCCCGCCGCCGAGGTTCGCCGCGTTTCGTTTTCCGTGCCGAAAAAAAGAGAGAGAAAAAAAAATTCGGCGTTCGTTGTTTTTCTTTTTCTCGGATTTAAATCCGCGATTTTTCTGATCGCGATTCCTGATCCGATTTTTGTTTTAGTTTAACTTTTCGCTCGTTTATCGGAATCAGGCGATTCAAGCTCCTAGAGTTTTGTCTCGAAACCCTCTATCCGTTTAACCAACTTAAACAAGATTTTTCTATTGTAAAATTTTCCCTAGAGCCAGATTACTAGAACAAAGTTGTTTTCTTTCGCCGTTTGACTTTCGTTGTTTCGTTCGATTTGATTTTTTTTGCCAACCGGAGTTCTTAAGTTGAACCTTATGGTTAGATCTCTTATTTGAGTTTTACCTGTGCATTAGATGAGTACTTATTGTATGCTTGTTTGTTTGTTTGCGATAGAGTACCCGGAGTGCGCCGCCTGTTACTTCAAATCGTTAGGTTTCGCGGATCATCAGCAAGGCAAGTAACACTTTGATCATATCTTTTCTACTACCTAGTTTTATTGCATGAGATCAAATCCTCACACATTGCATGATTAGGATCTAATTAAATTGTGGGATGGGAAGTAGATGAGGTAATACCTATTACCTGTTTATTATCAAACCTTTGGGAGTTACTTCTACGTTTGCTTATTATGCCATGCTATGCTAGTAGACGTGGATTGGGTGAGTGATATCCATGACAGATGTGAGATTGTTAATTAATGGTTTATCTAAGGTGGCAACTTAAACACACATCTGGGTGGATTGAGGCACCTGGGTATTCCAGGACTTGCCTGTTTTCTTTTGGACCGCCACCCAGGCTCAAAGGGATCATGAGACTATTCATACTAGAAACTTCCGTGTGCAGCCACAAGCTATTATGGGCTCTAGCATAGTTGACTAAGTTGTGCGAACTCTTACAGTGGTAGACTAGTAGATGTAGGGGATGTAGGTGGTACGGTCTACCCGATCGTAAGGTGCTAGCGCTTCTGAAAGACTATGTCTCGGTCATCCGTCTTCTCAAACACCATGTAGTGCGAGAAACCAAATGGAGGTGATCAAGTCTTGTGGGGAAATGTGCGCAAACCTCTGCAGAGTGTAATAAACTAATCATGGTTAGCCGTGTCCCCGGTTATGGACATCTTGAGTATCTAGTACTTGGATTTTCATGTGAATCTCAACATGTTACTCTAAATTAATTTTGTTGGGTTTAATGATGATGCTTAATTGGGATTGAGAATGCTGTCAACCATTCTCAATGTTTAACAACCACCATGATAGTAATTAAATTTTATTCCTTTGAAGTAGGGAAAAATTGGCTTTACGCAAAACTGTAACCATAGAGCTTTCCACCAGCCAAATATGCATATAGTATAGCTATTTCATTCCATGACTCTCTATGTGTTACCTTGCGAGCATATTCCATGTGCTGGCCCGTTTTCGGGCTGCAACGTTAATGTTGCAGACTTTTCAGACGATGATTAAGGAGTTTTTAGGTCGTGGTTCTATACTCAGTGATGCCGTTGGAGTTGATGGACTCACTTATCTTCCAAGCCTTCCGCTGTTATCGTTATTAGATGGCCTTAAGCCATATTTATTTGTAATAAGTTCTCTTATGAGACACTCGATGTAATAAGTGTGTGATTGCTACTCTACTATAAATCCTCCGAGTACTGTGTGGTGTCAGCATTACGGATCCAGGGATGACACCGGAGCACAGAGATCAGACCGTCTGAGGTCTGGTCGCTACAGGTTTGGGTGTCCTCGAGAGTTTTGGTCGAGCGAGAGGGCCGGGGGGTGCTCCCGTGGTATAAGTTATCACGGTCGAAGTTATCTGGGAGGGGGTTATATCGACAACGACGACATACATACATGGGAAAATAATGTTATCAGGGAGGGGGTAGGTCGAACCCCCCCTCGTGTTGAAGTTATCGGGACACGGGGTATATCAAGAACGACATATCTGATAAAAAATAAGAAGACGAAGAAGAAATAAAAAGAGGAGAAGAAGATATTAATAGAGGAGAAGATTGAAGAAAAAAAAAGAAGAAAAAGAGGAGAAGAAGAAAGAAATAGAGGAGAAGAAGAGACAATAGAATATTCTATTTTCTCTTCTTCTCCTCTATTCCTTTCTTCTTCTCCTCTCATTTTTCTTCTTTTTTCTTCTTCTTATTTATTTCTCCTCTTCTTCCTCTCCTCTTCTTCTCCTTTCTTCCTCTTCTTATTTTCCTTTTCCTCTCATTCTTTTTCTTCTTCTTCTTCCTTTCCTAGATAGATATATAAAACTTTTCTAAAAATGTAACTTTTGCATACATACATGGGAAAATAATATTATCGGGGAGGGGGTAGGTCGACCCCCCCCCTCGTGTTGAAGTTATTGGGACACGGGGTATATCGACGACGACAGACCCGATAAAACATAAGAAAATGAAGAAGAAATAAAAAGAGGAGAAGAAGAAAGGAATAGAGGAGAAGATCGAAGAAAAAAAAGAAGAAAAAAAGAGGAGAAGAAGAAAAAAATAGAAAATATTCTATTTTTTCTTATTCTCCTCCATTCCTTTCTTCTTCTCCTCTTCTTTTTCTTCCTTTTTCCTCTTCTTATTTATTTCTCCTCTTCTTCCTCTCCTCTTCTTCTCCTTTCTTCCTCTTCTTATTTTCCTTTTTCCTCTCCTACTTTTTTTCTTCTTCTTCCTTCTTTCTAGCTAGATATATAAAACTTTTCTAAAAATGTAACTTTTGCATATATAAAACTTTTTCTTCTTCTTCTTCCTTCTTCCTTCTCTTCCTTCTTCCTAAATTTATATAAAACTTTTCTAAAAATGAAACTAACCTAAAATTAATGTACTAAATTAGAGACCATTAATGTACTAAAATTAATGTATTTTTAAAACACCATGCATATTACAGTTGAAAAAATACATACATACATACAAAAAACATGTAAAAAATACATACATACATATATGAACATACATAAGAAATACATATATCTAAAAAAATACATACATATATGAAAAATCTAAAAACATCTAAAAACATGTAAAAATAGCATATAACTAAAAAGCACGGCGGTGGCAGCGGGGCCG
>NC_057812.1:585627101-585628090 GCF_018294505.1 Triticum aestivum
TGGCGCCAGCGACGTCGGGGCAGAGGGCAGTGGCGATGATGAGGACGCGGGCGACGGGGGCGGCGGACGGCGTCAGGGCAGCCTGGCGGCGTCGGGGGGGGGGGGGGCAACTGCGAGATGACAAGTGAAATTTTCACTTGTGTTTTCTTATATACCAAAGCCTTTAGTCCCGGTTGGTGCCACCAACCGGGACCAAAGGTCATTTTCGGTAGCCCAAAGGGCGGGAAACAGATACCTTTGGTTCCGGTTGGTGGCACCAATCGGGACTAAAGGTGGGCATTGGTACCGGGACTAAAGGCGGGCATTGGTACCGATTGGTGCCACGAATCGGTACCAATTCCCCCTTTAGTCCCGGTTGGTGCCACCAACCGGGACCAAAGGCCTTGCGCTGCCCGTGGCCAAAAGTTTAGTCCCACCTCGCTAGTTGAGAGGGGCTCGGAGTGGTTTATAAGCCCCACTGCGGCTGCCCTCTCGAGCTCCTCTCAAATGCAGGCTTATGGGCCTAATCTCACACTATGCTGTCTGTGGGCCTATTGGGCGTTCTGCGGGCCTAAATCCTGGCTCAGGTTGGGTTTCTAGTCGTATTCATGCCGTGGTGGCCCAATAGGTGGCAGTTTTTTCCAGTTTTTTGTTTTGTTTTTTGCATTATTTATTTTCTTTTGTTTCTTGCTTTATTTTTTAATTCTTTTTGCTTTTAGGTCAGAAAAATTATGAAATTTCTGTTAGTGCCATTAGTTTTCAAATTTGAATAGTTAAAATTTGAATTCTTTGAAATTTGTGTGAATCACAAGTTTGTGATTAACTTTACTATAAAAATAGTTTTTTTCCATTTTTTGTTTTGTTTTTTGCATTATTTTTTTCTTTTGTTTGCTTTTTTAATTATTTTTGCTTTTAGGTCAGCAAAATTATAAACTTTCTATTAGTGCCATTAGTTTTAGAAAAATTATAAACTTTCTGTTAGTGCCATTAGTTTTCAAATTTGAATAGTT